>NC_051177.1:202483044-202566961 GCF_013339695.2 Rhipicephalus sanguineus
CTTTGTTGCGCATACATTCCACACAAAATATCTTCTTTGTAACGATAATATTTGTGTTTTAAAACGTCGTGAACTTTCGAGAACGACAGGTAACGAAATTGGTCCCTCCGGATTGAATATGTTTGATATTTTTTCCCTCGTAAATTATGCAGGTAATAAGAAAATTAAGTTCCTGGCATCGGACATGCATAAAATGTAAAATACTCAATCAAATCTAAGATATCTATTTTCGGATCCGTGTCGATCTCTCGTGGAATCACCCGTTTGCAATAACCACGATTAGTACACTAACTGCGGTAATGTCTGCCGTGTAGCTACCTGTAACCGTGGTTAGCCGTAACCGTAGTTAGCTTAACCGCCGTTAAGGCTGTTCGCGTGACAGCTGTATTAAGGTAGTGAGTAAAAAAAAAAGATTTTTTTTTTTTGCGTTACGAGAAAAAATTTTACGTTTCGCAACCCGCTCGCATTATTTTTCAGGGTTTTCTTCCAGCCGGGGGTCACGCCTATTCTCCACAATAAGGCAGACTCTCGATCGGCAGCGCACCTGGAGACCGGTTGACGTTACCGGCTGTCGCCTGGATGGGCCAGAATTACACAGAAAGCCGCGAGTTGTCGAATTCGATGCGGTGGTCGTTTACCATGCTATGCTCAGCGAGTGTACTCCTTTGTCACGCGAACTTGCGGACATCGTTTTTATGTTGCCGCAGCCTCTCGGGGGAGTTCTTCGTTTCCCCCACGTAAAAAATTTCACGATCAGCACGTGGTATGGAGTAAACCAGCCCTTGCGCTTTCTCTTCGGACGGCCTGTCTTTTGGGAACGAAAAGGCGCAGGTGCCAGCAATCCATCTGCTACATCCACTTGCACGAGAAGCATGTCCATACAGTTTTTCATGGAGAATTATGTGGCTTACATGAAGCTTTGTGTGGCGATGGCCCAAACCTCCACACAAGGAGTCGGCGCGTCTTAAGAAATTGGTCGCCAAAACTTCCACACAAAAAAAAAGCGATTCCGCCGAGCTTTCGTGGTCATTGCCTGGCAGGCCGACAGCAGTCCGACGCTGCGACAAAAGAATTTGTCAGGGCGAGCTGTGTGAAAACGGCACCCCCAGGATGAAAAAGTAACGAGTAACGTGACACCACACGTTACCGAAAAATGTTAACGTAAGTACGTTACCCGTTACAGTTTCTAAATTGTAACGAGTACGTTACTAAGTTACCGAAAAAAGTAACGCGTTACCGGTAACGCCGTTACTTGTAACGCGTTACCGCCAACACTGGGTCTGGCTAGCAACCAGAGCTATGCGGTGAAGTCGCACTCCATTTTTGCAGGTGACATGCCTACTGTGTCGCCGATTAACATGGCTGGCGTGCCGAAGACCGGCGATAAACATTGACTATCGGTGACTAGTTTTAATTCAGTTCGCTGCAGCGGCGGCGTGCCCGTGCCACCGAGCCCGTGCCCTCGCCTCCCCGCGAATTTTTTTTAGCCAATGAGATACAGCCCACAAAATGACACTCGACCACACTTACCTGCCTGGATCCCACGTCGGGTCAAGGGAGTGCAACCCCCCCCCCCCCCCCCCCCCCCCCCCCCCCCCCACCTCTGAACAAACTTGTGCCTATGCCATTGGTTCATACTGAGACAGTCGGCGGCTAGAGCGGCGCGGAACTCACTTCGGCGGCAGCGAGATCCGCCGGAAGAGCCGTTTCGCGCCGATTGGTCGTGGATTGACCGCGAGCCAAAAATTCGAAAAATGGCGGCGCACTTACGATATCGCAATTGTCGAAGCCCGTAGCGACAGTGAAGTCGTTCGTAACCACCCCGTTCTTTCCGACAAGCGCCAAGTCAAACACAGCCTGTTGTCACGAGTAGCATTGTATCTCGACCTACTCTTTCAAGTACACCATGTCGCGACCTCGCAGAACGAGTAGCATTTTGTCGGAGCAAACAATATTCCCGTGGACGAAAGCAGGACGAACCAGTCACCAATGCCTGCGTCGTTTTTCCCCCCGCATATGCACGTTTCTTGCTCGCCTTGCATCGTCAGACGGTTGCTTGCCAGCAAGCCTAGCAGTACCTTGATTCTGCTTTTGTGTTTCGTCATAACGACACGCGAACACAACGCGGGCGAAGAGCCTCGGGTACATCCAAGACATCCGGTGCCTGCCTTTTGATTAGCGCTTTGCAAGGCAGATGACGCTGAATCGCGTTTCGGCGATGTGGTTGGTAAGCAGTGTGAACGTTGCGGAATTTTGGCAGCAGGGGAATTCCGTTCGCTGTAGACGGCGGATTCATAGCATTAATCATGAATGATTCATGGTTCATGAAACGATCATCACATTAATGAATGTCATGCTATACATGACATGTCATGGCAGGTAATTCATCGCCACATGTTTGTCATGCAGTCATGCACATTTTGGTATGTACCATGACAGTGAAACGACCATGACGGGTTATGAAGTATGCGTCATGTCATCTGGGTCATTGATTTCATGATATAAATGACAAGCATGTTAGGAACAACCATGTTGTGATGCGCCATTCATGTTTATCCTATACGCACGTCACTTGATGCGCATTCTTGTATATAGCGAGGTAATGAACCGACCACTGTTCCAACCAGGTGCCACCTTGTCATGTACATCATGACGCACATGACAAGCACGTAATGATACCTATGTGCTGACCTGCTATTCATGCTCGTCATTCATTAATATCACGCAGTCCGAATTTTGGTATACGCCAAGTAAACGAAACAAGAGCACGAACACGTAGGCGGACGGACAGACAGACAGACAGACAGACAGATAGATAGATAGATAGATAGATAGATAGATAGATAGATAGATAGATAGATAGATAGATAGATAGATAGATAGATAGATAGATAGATAGATAGATTTATTCACGCAGGAATTTCGGACCACGCGTGGCTTGTGAGTCCTAAGTAATAGGGCGTACTCAAATATGACAGCTTATGCGTCTCACTGCCGAGCGGCTCACAAGGCTTTCTTTTCTACTTCTTGATTTAATGCGGTCCACTTAGCAATTAGAGATCGGCTAAAAGCACGTTCCATTAGCTGCGATTACCTGGCAGACCTGCGGAACGTACGACGGAAAACCTCGGCCGCGCAGTTGCCAGGCGGAAGCAGGGGCTGTACATTAGGACTTAATTTTCTGTTGCGCACTCACTAAGAATAGTCTTGATCTCGTCGTGCGATGAACGCCGACACTTTGGCAAACGCAGACGCCAAACTTTTAAGCGTTTTTTTCTCTTGTCTTAACCCACGTTATAATGGCCGCACAATTTGTACAAGGGCATCTATCAGGTTTGCGCTCTCACCGCTATTTCGAGCATATCGGCTGCGACGCGTGTCTCAGCTCGCAGCCAAGTTTGTCTGCCAAGTGCCTTGTCAATGTTGAAGTTACGTTGCACTTGGACAATAAAGCGATGAAAGTTCTATGAGACATATAAGGCAAAATAATGAGAGAAACATTTACTTATATGCGTATGCGCATATAAATTTCAAATACACTCTATTTGTATACAAATGGAGTGAATCTTTTAAACGCCTACGTAATGTAATAACGCATGATGACGTAGGTCCAATGTACAGTTGCTATGGACGCGGCATCTGAACACTACTTCAATGGTATGTCTACACATACATTTGACGAGAGCTACTCAGGAACTTCACAGGTACGGTTAATTGAGAAATTGTCACCCAGCGTTTACTTATGTCATATTATATTTTGCAGGAAGTATCTGAAGCCGAGAAAAAATAAACCAGAAATTTATAACGCCTTTATGTAACGGATTTATGTGCCGTGAGGGTAATGTAAATAAAATAAATAAATATTCTCAGTAATGTGAAAGTCACCAATGCTAATAACATATCCGTGATTAGCATTGCGTTTTGTGATTAGCACGTCAGGTGTCTTAATGTTGCAGACATATGTCTCTCCCAGATATTTTAGAAATTTATGTGCGTCGAATCTCACTTCAGAATATTTAAGTGTTATGAGTAGTATTAGTAATAATAGCAATTAATTCTTAATTCGATTCGACGTATTACTACCTGCACATTTGTGGCACTAGTAAGGGAGGTCCTTCTGCGCCAGAAGTACGCCAATATTAAGGTGAAAGCCTTGTATGCCTCAGCAAACGCGAAAATTGACCGTCGTCGTCAACTAGAGCGATGCAAGAAGTAATCACGTGATGACGTCACCTTATGACGTTTTCATGACCTCACAGATTGCCAATATTTGTGAAGTCATCGCATGACATTGCTGCTTGGTCAAAGGTGGGCCGATCACGGATGCAATGCAATGCAAACCCAGGTGAGGTGCACAAAGCTAGCAAGGTCAATATCATGTTAAGGAGGCGACCACGAGAGCACCCAGACGTAGGCGGCTAGATAGATACGTGCCTTTGGTTCGCTAAGAAATGCTTCGCACTTAAAATAAAAAATTGGCAGATTCCACGCGTTGTGGGAATCGGCTTCATGCGAAGCAGTCAGCGAGTACTTCTGCGCTGTATTTATCATCATCATCATCATCATCATCATCATCATCATCATCATCATCAGCCTGTCTACGCCCACTGCAGGGCAAAGACCTCTCCCATGTTCCGCCAATCAACCCGGTCCTGTGCTTTCTGCTGCCACGTTATACCCACAAACTTCTTAATCTCATCTACCCACCTAATTTTCTGTCTTCCCCTCACGCGTTTGCCCTCTCTTGGAATCCAGTCAGTTACCCTTAATGACCACCGGTTATCCTGCCGACGTGCTACGTGGCCGGCCCATATCCATTTCTTCTTAATTTCAACTATGATATCCTTAACCCCCGTTTGTTCCCTGACCCACTCTGCGCTCTTCCTGTCTCTTAAGGTTACACCTATCATTTTCCTTTCCATCGCTCGCTGCGTCGTCCTCAATTTAAGTTGAACCCTCTTTGTAAGTCTCCAGGTTTCTGCTCCGTAGGTAAGTACCGGTAAGATGCAGCTGTTATATACCTTCCTCTTGAGAGATAGTGGTAGACTACCATTCATGATTTGATAATGCTTGCCGAATGAGCCCCATCCCATCCTTATTGTTGTTCGGAGCCGAACCACTCTCATGGTTCGGCTCCGCGGTTACTACCTGTCCTAAGTGGACGTACTCCTTTACAACTTCCAGCGTCTCGCCACCTATCGCAAAGCGCTGTTCTCTGCCAAGATTGTTCCACATTACTTTAGTTTTATGCATATTAATTTTCAGACCTACTCTTCTACTTTCCGTATCCAGTTCAGTAATCATGAGCTGTAATTCGTCTCCCGCGTTACTCATCAATGCAATGTCATCAGCGAATCGCAGGTTACTGAGATACTCTCCATTAACTCTTATCCCTAATTCTTCCCAATCTAGGGCCCTGAAAACCTCCTGTAAACACGCGGTGAATAGCATTGGAGAGATCGTGTCTCCTTGTCGTACGCCCTTCTTTATTGGGATTCTGTCGCTTTCTTTATGAAGGACTATAGTGGCTGTGGATGCGCTGTAGATTTCTTCCATTATGTTTGTATAGGCTTCGTCGATGCCCTGATTCCACAGTGCTTGCATGACTGCTGATGTCTCCACCGAATCGAATGCCTTCTCGTAATCTATGAAGGCTATGTATAGGGGTTGGTTCTATTCCGCGCATTTCTCTATCACCTGATTGATAGTATGAATATGGTCTATTGTTGAGAAGCCTGTACGAAATCCTGCCTGGTCCCTTGGTTGATTAAACTCTAATGTCGTATTAATTCTGTTAGCAATTACTTTTGTGAATAGCTTGTAGACAACGGACAGTAAGCTGATGGGCCTGTAATTTTTCAGGTCCTTGACGTCCCCTTTCTTATGGATCAAGATGATGTTGGCATTCTTCCAAGATTCTGGTATCCACCCTGTCGAGAGACACTTCGTATACAGGGTGGCCAGTTTCTCTAACATAATCTCTCCACCGTCTTTCAACAGGTCTGATGTTACCTGATCCTCACCAGCGGCTTTGCCTCTTTGCATTCCCTTTAGGGCTTTCTTTACTTCTCCTGTTAATAGTGGTGGGATGTGAGATTCCTCTGGGATATTACTGCTTCTTACGTTACCATCCTGACTGTCTCGGCTGCTGTACAGATCTCTGTAGAACTCTTCCGCTACCTCAACTATTCTATCCATATTGGTTGTGACCTTGCCATCCTTGTCCCTTAATGCATACATCTGATTTTTGCCTATGCACAGTTTTGTCTTCGTAGCTTTGAGGCTTCTTCCGTTCTTTAGAGGATGCTAAATTCTCTCCATATTATGCTTTCTTATGTCGGCTACTTTACGCCTATTGATCAACTTCGAAAGCTCCGCCAGCTCTATTTTGTCTGTTGCATTTGAGGCTTTCATAGCTTGACGTTTCTTAATGAGGCTTTTCGTCTCTTGGGATAGCTTACCAGTGTCCTGTCTAACGACTGTACCCCCGACTTCCACTGCACACTCCTTAATGATACTAGTCAGATTATCATTCATTGCGTCAACGCTAAGGTCGGTTTCCTCGGTTAAAGCCGCGTACCTATTCTGAAGTGAAACTCTGAATTCCTGTACTTTCCCTCGCAGAGTTAGTTCATTAATCGGCTTCTTGCGTATCAGTTTCTGCCGTTCCTTCCTCACGTCTAGTTGAATTCTAGATCTTACCATTCTATGGTCACTGCATCGGATCTTGTTAACTACTTCCACATCCTGTATAATGCCCGGGTGGTCGCACATTATGAAGTCTATTTCATTTTTAGTTTCGCCATTAGGACTCCTTCACGTCCACTTACGAGCAGTCCGTTTTCTGTAGAAGGTATTCAAGATCCGTAAATTATTGCGTTCTGCGAACTCTACTAGTAACTCCCCTCTGGAATTTCTAGAGCCGATGCCATATTCCCCAACTGCATGATCTCCAGCCTGCTTCTTGCCTACTTTTGCATTAAAGTCGCCCATCAGTACAGTATACTGTACCTTTACCTTACTCATTGCTGATTCTACGTCTTCGTAGAAGCGTTCAACCAGTTGATCATCATGGCTGGATGTAGGCGCGTAGGCCTGTATCACCTTCATCCTGTACCTCTTATTAAACTTAATCACGATACATAACACCCTCTCATTAATGCTACAGTATTCCTCTATATTGCCAGCTATATTTTTATGAATAAGGAACACCACTCCTAGTTCTCTTCTGTCAGCTAAGCCACGATAGCATAGGACGTGTCCGTTCTTCAGCACTGTATAAGCCTCCTGTGGCCTCCTAACCTCACTGAGCCCTATTACATCCCATTTAACACCCTCTAATTCCTCGAATAGTGCAGCTAGACTCGCCTCACTAGATAAAGTTCTAGCGTTATATGTAGCCAAGTTCAGATTCCAGTGGCGGCCTGTCCGGACCCAGAGATTCTTAGCACCCCCTTCTGCGTCGCAGGTCTGACCGCCGCCTTGGTCAGTTGCTTCGCAGCCGCTGGGGACTGAGGGCCGAGGGTTAATTGGTGTATTCATGTGGGAGGTAGTGGCCAAGTACTACACCAGGGTGGCCAATCCTGCTGTGGTGAGGGAGTGCATTGCTGGCTGTGGTCGCCAGTGAGGCTGCACCCCAGGTCTTTTACACAATTCCATCATCACGCGGATTTTTTTTTTAATCCGGTTGGGAATTGTCCGGCACCGGGATTCGAACCACGGACCTCTTGCATGCGAAGCTGATGTTCTACCCACTACACCATCGCTGCAACATGTTGCTGTATTTTATGGCTTTGAGCAAAGGGTTACGAGGTGGATCGACGTGTTTTTGTAAGCGTAGCAGATGTGTGCTCATCGTGGGCTTACCAGGCACGTCGCCAACACTGGCGTTTAAAGGGTAACTTATGGTGCGACGTAACGCCAGCCATCACGTTAGAGTACATACGTTAGTACTATCGAAACTAAGTGCACTTTATGGTGCAGTGATGTGAATATCATACGTAACTTTCGTTAATGTATTCCTCCGGGGTCGAGCAGTGCTTCAATATAGCTTGCCGAATCATAGGAATACAGATGTAAGGCTTACTAGACTGCCATAAAAGCGGAGCCAACACTGGAACCACAGATGTAAATATGATATGACGCCTGTATTGTAGGAGTGCATATGTAGTGTTTACTGTTTTCTTGTGAACTTAGGTAGCCAGCACCACACCCACAACTGACGTTGCACCCTCATTACGCCTGCACAGGCTGTTTTTCCAAACCTGTTTACAGACCTGGCGTGGCTCTGTGGTGCAATATCTGATTGCCACGCGGAATGCTTGGGTTCGATTCCTGCTGGAATCCTAATTTTTATTCTTTCCATTCGTCGAGTCAACGCTGCCGATGTCGGTTTTTCTTAACGCTTTCTCATTTAAATTACCAATGTCTGTTCTCGCCGTTCCTGGGTAGATATAAACTATCACCTGTGGCTCATACCCGCTTATACCGTGGCCCGTGGTATACTGGTATGTGCCACACGAGTCTGGAGGACAGGGTTTGACGTCGGACGCGACAGGATTGTCGCGTTCTTCATGTCATGACAAGAAAGTCGTATTCGTCAAATCCTCTAACCCTCCCATGCCAATTTTGGTCTACACCAAGTTAAGAGGCTATCATTAGAGCACCCAGGCGTAGGCGGCTAGACAGATAGATAGATACGTAGATAACAACGCTCAATGTGCCAAATGTTGCTAAGAAATGCTTCACATTTAAAAATAAAAACGACGATTTAAAGAACACCAACAGATAGCAAGCAAAACTTAGATTGCAGTAGTCTTCGTCCATAACACCCCAAGTGAGAAATGTTTGTCGCACTAGAAAAGCGTATAAGAAGGATACGTAGCAACGATGGTGATAGTGTTCACCACTTAAGCAATCTGAAGGGAACTCGTAGCTAAAAGTGACCCCCATGGCTGCTTAAACAAAGTTTTCAAGGACGAGCATAAACTAGATAGGAGATCAACACTGGCTAGAAGAAGCGCTGCGCACAGTCCAACCAGGCACTTGAATTGACATAAAAAATATATAACACGCTCCCGAAATGAAGCAATATCTCAGTAAATACAGTGTTGTCAAGAAATGAGCGCTTCGCCTTCGAAAACCGTTTCCAGAGGTACCAAGGGTCACTCATCGCCACAATAGAAGCTTCAAATACATATTAGCATGTGACTTTAGAAGATCTTCAAATTTATGTTAATGGACGGATATGATATTGATATTGATGTATGATATTGTTAAAATTCAGTGTAACTGCACTTGTTCAATTTTCAATTACATGCTGCAATGATGTCCGCTGTGTCGCAAGGAATACATGGGCGAAACAGCGCAACCAGTTTAGTTAGACGGGCATCGCGAGTGCATGCCGAAGAAATTTTCGAAAGCAGTTGCACAGCAATATAATGTAGCATGTAAAACTTCAATGAACTCTAACTTTATGTTCTTCACTCAACCTTCCTCTATCCCAGGGACAGAAAATATGGAGCAGTCGTTCAGAACCACTGGATGTTGCGGGGACCCCTTGTCGATAGATGGAAGTAATGAGGGACCCCTTGCAGTGAAACAAAAAGGGCGGGGGAGGGGTCATAAGTTAACGCAACATGCAGCGTGAAATAGGTGCCTTTTATTTCTCCCTGGAAAAGAGTGGTCAAACTGAAGTGCCCCGCCAATCTAATTTCAACTGCTTGTAAGTAAGTTGCGCGGTCTGCAGCCACATTGAACCTGTTTCTAGCTATGTTTACTCTCCAAATATACGAGCCTAGAAAAAGTATTCTCGCTTGCATGTGCAGTAGAAAACTGCAACAAAATCTTCACAGCCATCTCATGGATAAGGGGAAACATAAGTCAGCTCCGCCGCAATGCAGAGATGCATAAAGCCGCAATGCGTTATGCGGTGAAGGATACCACAAATAAGCAGGAGTCGCTGTAGTGTTCCTCCAATAAACGCGTTTTTTTTTTCATTTTTTTTTTCGACGATGGATTTCGCGGAACCCTCAAAGTGGCTTCGCGGACCCGCATTTGAGAACCACTGATATAGATAGTCGTATCTCACCGACAAGTTAAGTACATTCCAGCCAATATGCATAAATGTTCAAAAAGGCTTCTGAAGCTATTTGATACAACAGTCAGTACACAATTACGACCAGTAGCTGTGTAGCTGGCAAAATGAGAACGCGTCAGGCGTCTGGATACGCTAGCATGCACGTGGAAAGTTCTCATGGGGTCTCAGAAATGTTTTTTTTTGGAAATTGTATAAGGGCTTTTGGCTACCACTTTGTCAGACCATTCACACCGTAAACAAAGCAACTTGCATCAAAGGAGCTGCAGGGAAATTAAATACTACCCGCTTCTTTAGCAGTCATTTTCCATCCTCAGCTCTTTTGGTGAGCGGTCGGGTCCAATGAACATCACTGGTCGGGGTTGTAATTGCCGGTGCGCGGAGGCCACGCTCCGTGTTTGCTTGAGCTCTAGGCCACAATGTGCTGCAAATATTACGGCCCCTGGCCGCTCACATTTTCTCTTGCAGTAACCAATAATCTGCAAACGCTAATAAGCTTGCGTTCAAACTGAAAATTTGCGACAACAATCACTGGTAAGTGTAAACATTGGGATTGCAGTGGCGGTCGCAAGCGGTCGCAAGCATGGAGTCGATAGGATACCGATGCGCTGGAGTAATTCCGCTTGCCATTTGCTTGCACAGCTACACGATGTCGCATACTGAGACGTCGCCCATTAGTGTTTGCAGCCGGCATTGCAGCAATGGCCATTCGTAGCTTTAGAGAGCGAGGAAACCTCGAGATCAGCACTGGTCGCGCAGATCACGCCAACAAGGAGCACGCTGTAACACGGTCTGACGAAGCTCGATCGCCCCGCCGCGGTGGTCTAGTGGTTATGGCGCTCGACTGCTGACCCGAAGGTCGCGGGATCGAATCCCGGCCGCGGCGGCTGCATTTTCGATGGAGGCGAAAATGTTTGAGGCCCGTGTACTTAGATTTAGGTGCACGTTAAAGAACCCCAGGTGGTCGAAATTTCCGGAGCCCTCCACTACGGCGTCTCTCATAATCATATGGTGGTTTTGGGACGTTAAACCCAAGATATTATTATTATACGAAGCTCGATCTTCATCGGTAGTCCCCACGCCTAGCAGTAAACTGTGATTTCGCATTCTCTTGCCGTTTTAAGTTTTTTCAAATAAATAAAATGACAGAGTGAATCTTACAACTATCACGAGCAACATTTGTTCAGAGTTAGGCTGGCAAAATTATCTGCGACGTCAAGACAGCCTATTAGATTAGGCGCCTGCTTGAGGCCTTTCACCCACGCAATGCCCTATGAGCCATGACGGTTCGAAACTCGTTTTGCAGTGCCGCCGCGGTCTGTAGCAAGAAGCTCATTTTAAACCTACTAAAAAATTTCATACTTCATGCAGAGTTTTAAAAGCAGAGCTCATTAATCTTATCGTGGCGCCGGGTATGCGAACAGAAATTATCCTCATGAAGCGGCACGCCCTCGCTTCGTCCTCTTCTTCATCTCTGCTTCTGACCCACAACACGTGCGCCGATTTGCCCGGCGTGGAATGCAATAACAGTGATGGGCGAGTCTGTTAGGTGACTAAAAATCACGTAACATCACGTAAATCTAGTCGTCGGCTAAAATCACGTAACATCTAATCATCTCACTAAAATTTCGTAACTAGTCACGTGACTAAACATTACGTAACATCGCCTAACTACTAGTCACATGACTAAAAATCACGTAACATTACGTAACAACTAGTCACATGACTAAAATTCACCTAACACCTAGTCACCTGAATAAAATCACACAACTAGTCACGTAACCAAAATTCACGTAACATCACGTAACTACATATATATAGTCACTTGACCAAAATCACATAACTAGTCATGTGACCTAAAATCAAGTAACATCACGTCCCATCTAGTCACATCACTAAAATCACGCAACATCACAACATCTAAGTATGTTCCTAAAATTACGTACCGTCACGTAACAACTGAACACGTGACATGTTCCAGCGAAGAACAGCGTAACAGCTAGTCACGTGACTAACTGTTACAGGATTGCTGTGGTTGTGGTTTTAGTCACGGAACTGCTACGTGACTAAAACCACAACATCCCGTAGCAGATAGTCACGTGACATGTTCACGCCAGAACTACGCAACACGTGCGTAGTACCAGAAAAGAATAGCCAAACTTAGCCATACTTAGCACTGCTAGCAAAAACTTATCTCCAGCAAAAAGCTTGGCACTACTAGCAAGCTAGGTCAAAGACTAGCTTCGCTGTTGGTTCCAGCCTTGCCCCACTAGTGCAAAATGAGCACATTTTTAAAAATCATTCTGCTAATGGTCCGATGTGCTCGAGCTATCGTCTCACTGCGTTTGTAGATTATTGTCATAACTCTTTCAGGGTCCTTTAAGGGCGTCCTTTTGAATGTGTCCCTGGCCTACAGTTGACGCAGTTCGTCTGTATAATCTCGCGTACTTCGTCATCCTAGCACAACATTTATTTATTTATTTTATTTATTACATATAGCTACAGCGCCCGAGTTGGGCATTATCGTAGGGGATTATAACGCACATAATATTGTAATAAAAATATCACAAATCCACAATATCAAAACTATACACTAGCATATACAGATATCATGGTAAAAGAGACAACACAGTATTACCGAGCTTAAGAAAGTCCATTTCACTGACGTTTCATGTAATATTTATATGGATTCACAAGAAGGTTCTCTATGGCAGAAGAAAAGTTTGGTGCACATACTATATAAGTGGGAAGCAGATTCCATTCTTCATTTGTTCGAGGAAAGAATGAAAACTAAGAACCTTGATACGACATTGGTGGGGCCTTATTTTTCTTGAACTGTCGCGTCTCTTAGAATGATAATGAGGCTGTTTTATATATATGTTTCTATCGATCCCCGTGTTACCAGTGTAAGTATTGTACAAAAGCTTTAGCCTGATTATCTTTGCTTGATTATCTTTATAAAAACCTTGCTCCCATCTTTATAAACCTTGCTCTATCTTTATAAAAAGCTATACATAGGCTTTGGAAAAACCATGTAGCATATGTGATTATAAAATTTTTTTACGGTAGATTTAAAACACCTAGGTGTTCAATTGAAAACCTCACAGGCAGGAAGTGGACGCTCTCCACAACTTCCTTAAAAAGCCTCACGTGTCTCCGTGTTCTTAACTCTGTTGTTTACGGTTCTAGCTACAAAGTTGGGTAATACGCTACAAAGGCGCAGCTGGATTGCTGTTCGCAGAAAAAGGTCTCTTACATCCCGAGGGAAAAGGAATGTTTTATTTAGTCGCAAAAATGAATGCGACAGGCCGAGTCTCCCACGTTTGACTCGTCTGAACAAGTCCTTCCTAGTGAACCTTTTCCAAGTGGATCCGTACAACCATTCTAGCAGAATATGAATACATCTGAACCAAATGAATGCGTTGTACCCTCGATGCAAAACAAATGTAAAAAGATAACAGTTTCTGTGAAGGCTTCGCTGAACTTCGTGGTAGTGGAATAAAAGCCTGGTGCAAGACAAGATGTAAAGCCGACATGGGGGACTTACTCATCAGGAGAAAATTCCGACTGTGCGAAAATTTGATGCGAAACACGCGTTTCGGTGGTCGCGGGATGCGCCTGTCATGGGGCCGTTCGTGACATTGACGCGCGCTATGGAGAAGGTGAAAGACGTCATGCCGGTGCCGCCCGAAAACAGCGTTCTCGGGAAAGATGCAATGCACAATAAAACCGTACGCTTACGCGCCAACTTCCAAAAAAAAACTTCAACGACTTCCAAAGGACATTCCACGTATTTATTTTTTCACTAACGCAACACCGCAAAGACGACGTGGACGAAGTAGACGCGCACCTATATTTCGGACCGAACATGACCTTTAAACATAGACGTATAACGCTTTCGCCTTAAAATTGTATGCATAAGACGGAGCACCGAAGTAGTATGATACGAAAGTACGGAGCGCGAAAATACGTAAATCATTTCTTATTTGTGTGTGTCCAACGCGTCATGCAGGCTCTGGCCTTCAGCACAGCTACGCGTGCATTGTTAACGGTGGTTTGAGGAAGCTGGAGATAGTTGGCACGTAACCATGACAACCCATAAGCACACTTGCAAGGTCAGCGAAAGCGCAGAAAGACGGAAGTCGCCGTACATGCATGCCTACAAGGAAACAAAAAAGAAGTGAACAAAAAAAGATAAGAAATAGGGGTGGAGAAAACTTGGATCTGGCACAGCGAGAAAGAGGTGCCGGCGATATATTGAATTCTCAACGTTGTAATTTCGGAGGATGCCCAGCTAGAAACATCGCCGATTTCTTGGTTATAAGCAAATTGTGGTAGGGCTAACGTACCGCAGATTCCATAAAACGACAAAGACCACATAGAAGTTAAAAAAAAATAAAAAAAGCGAAAATGTCTGAGGCCCGTGTACTTATATTTAGGTGCACGTTAAAGAACCCCAGGTGGTCGAAATTTCCGGAGCCCTCCACTACGGCGTCTCTCATAATCATATCTTGGTTTTGGGACGTTAAACCCCAGATATTATTAGAAGTTAAAAATTTTTTTTTGGCCAGGAGGATTTTTGAGAAAAAGCAGGCAAAATGTGCTAGTGTATTCGAGGAAAACTGTATGTTGTGTCATAATTATTCATTGCAGGATTCATAGGATTTCTTTAGGATTCAAAACGGAATGGAGATTTGTTTCCTTTTTATACAATAAGTACAACGTTAATGCGTTAAAAGTTTAGTGGTGTGTCTTGTGCAATTGAATACCTATCGATACAGTGTAAATCACGTTGTGTTTGGTGTACGTATTTAATGTAATTTAGAGATTAGCTCAAATAGCTAATTTTGAGGAAGACTTGGAGCTAGAGAGAGAATAAACTTTAGTGAAACAAAGCAGTAGGTGGATCACCGCGGGTGGGGCCCCTCTTCCAGGGCCCCGCTGGCCGTAGCGTCTTGCCGGGCCTGACCCAGGGTCGCTTCTGGCTTTCCAGGGGCAGATCGGCAGGTCGCGCCTCCCACGACCACGTTTGCATTGGTTGTGTACTGCCAGAGTGGGCCGAGGCAGGTCTCACCGGGCAGATGTATGTTATATGCGCCAGAGGAACTGCCGCGGATTTGAATCTAACAAGCTGGGGCCGAAGTCGCAAAACATGCATTCTTAAGTTGTCTTTGCCTTTGACCATCAAGCGCCTTTAGGCATATGCCCTTCATCGCGATTGTCTGAATATTTATTTGAAGAACAAGTGTTGTGTAAGGCGATTTCTTGAATTCCAACCCCGACCCTTAGCTGCAATTTATGCCGTGAAAATTATGTGCGCCTTTACATGACGCCTATTTTGGAGTTGGCCATGTATTTAGTTTCTTCAACAAGTTGGTGATGCTATGAAATGGGCACTGTCGCTTGAATACGTAAAGGCAGTACCGCAATACACAAAGCTTAAGTCGGCCCTTAGGTCAGATGACTTGTCAATTTCTGTTTTCTCTGGCATTTCGGAATGAGGTCAGTCTACAAAAGCTCGTTCAAGCCTGCGACTAGCACTGGTCGCGCGACCGAGTTGCTGGCAATGCCACCGGTCGAAAATGTCTGCTTTGGTCGCAAAGAAAATGCTTTGGCTCAGTCCCTTGCTGCTAGCTAGATTTTATTGCGATAGCAATTCTATGGACAGTCTTAGTGGTTTTTGTACGTCCCCGTCGCCGCCGCCGTCATTCACCGTATATGTATGAGTATATATATATATATATATATATAATATATATATATATATATATATATATATAATATATATATATATATATATATATATATATATATGCATAAAAGTCCCAAAGAAAAGTAATTCAGAAAAATACTTCCGAAGCGCGGAATCGAACCAGGCACCTCTCGCTCCGCAGCCCGTGGCGCTAGCCACTACGCCACGAAACGCCGATTCTCTAGGAAGCTAACGGCGAGCGTTATATACACACCCTTTGCCGCTGGCTGGACTCAGAGACGGCAGGCGCTTATAAGCGTTCCTTCATTGCCAGCGAGATGGCGCGATGAGCGCAACGAAGGTGACTTCGCTCGCTGCAGCGGCCGCGTTTGCGAAAGGAGCGCGCTGTTCAAACAGAAATAAGCATAGGCGTGCGCAGGGTTCCGCATTAGGGGGGGGGGGGCAAAGGTTCGTCGCAGCGCCCCCCCCACCCTACTAAGTCAATGTATGGGGCAGATTTTGCGCCCCCCCCCCTTAGGCTACTAGAAGGGTCAATGTATGGGGCAGATTTCGCGCTCCCTCTCTTAGGTGTTAGGGGGGGCGGCTGCCCCCCCTGCCCCCCCCCCCCCCCCCCCTGTGCGCACGCCTATGGAAATAAGTAACAACTGCGACATTTAGTTCGCGCTCGTCTTGTGTATACCTGTTCGTTCGTTTCGTGCGTCCTGCTTTATGTTTCAGCAGTGCGCTTCAAGTATCGAGCTGTGACGCGTGATAGTTCGCGCTCGTCCTGTGTGCGTTCTTTTCGTGCGTCCTTTGGGCTCGAGCGACGCGCCGGCAATTTCGAGCTGCTTTCCGTTCTTCGCGTTACATTCCACTTTCTTGCTATCGCATTCATTGCTTCGCCGTTGCGGCGAAACGGTGACTTTTTTTTTTCAGTAGCGCGACTGCAAACCACTGAAGAAGTCAATGCGCAGGAGCAGTGCTTCAGCTTGTTTTACTAGACAATGATATGCAGCGCGACCAGACCCGAAATTGGCGTGACGATGGCTATAGACATCACGAAGGTGTGAAGATCGGTCGCCTTGAGTCGCTTTTGGGCCGCCAGTCGCAAATGGTCGCGCGACCGGTGGTAGTCGCAGGCGTGAATGAGCCTCAAATCGCGGCCTCTACATGCCTAAAGCTGCTGGATTGCACTGGCACCCAAGCACAGCGGCTAGCGATGCACCGACCCGAATACCGCACGCGCCCGCGTCTGACAAGACGCAGCATTCGACGACTGCTCGCTGGTTTCCTACAGCGTCATAATGCTGCCGGATATGTCATTCAAGAAGGAAGGAAGGGAAGACGGCGTCAGAGGAGGAAAGACGACAATCGAGCCACGGGAAACCGAAGAGGCGAAAAGAAGTTGGCTCGAAATGGGCCCCTTCTCGCTTTTTTCGCAGTGATGGTCCGCCATCCAGTCTCGGAAATCCACCACTTAGTGTTTGTGATCGTGGCGCAGTAACTACCCTTTGTTGATTTTTACAGTTACGGGCAGACAGATCAAATAGATAACGGGGGGTCTTCTGCAAGGCCAGCCAATGCAGGCGTCGCCGCCTCGGCGAGGCAGCGACCCCGTCCGGATTTGGCGGCGGCAGCGCGGAGGTCTGTTTTCCGAGAAATAAAACGCCGCCGCAAGAGGGAAGGAAACAGCTGCCCTGTCAGGAGGAAGAACGTCCGCGCCCGCGCAGACCATTTCGGTTAAGCATTTTTCGCAAGAAAAAGAAAAGGAAGCAGGTATAGCCGAGTGAAAAGGGATTGCGTGTTCAAAGCAGCCGCAAATGTCAGATCCGCAGGCACGAAACACGACGGGACGCTTCCGTGTGCCGTTCTCCGGCCTCCAGCTTTCCTTACTTCCAAAGTGGAAATGCGGTATTTCGTACTTGATTCTATTACTCATGAAAGGCACAGCAGCGAGAAGTAAGGGGCTTGTATGGCCGATATATATGTTGTTCTGAAAGCAAAACACGCACACGTTGCAGCTCCTGCACAAAATTATTACCACGAAGTGGTAATTGAATATATGCAAAAGTGCGCGGACGTCTGGCATCGGTGAGTCGTATGTGTCGACCCACCATCTCGTAGACGTAGAGCTCGTTGCCTTCTTGAGAGGCCCATGAAAAGACGCATCGCGCGACCTCGGGAATTCATGTTTGGCATCGTGTTTTCGCAGAGCCGGAATTTTCCTGATGAGTACAATTATTAGAACTTTCTCCAGTCTACTTCTTTTTTTTTCTTTCATAGTGGTGTTATCTGTCTGCCATTCTATGTGCCTCGAGCAAAGTTATTCTTTGCTCGTGACACATAGGCTGTGAATGGCTGGCTGTGCCCGGCCAGCGGCCTGGTGGAGCTGAAATCTCGAGAGTCCTGGGACGAGGCCATCACCAAGTTCCAAGTACGAACTGAAACTCAGGGCGGTCCAGAGGGCTCGAGACATCGCCGAGAGTCTTCGAATTCCAGCGCCATCCTGCGCGCATCCTCCGAGCTAGCGAGGTCCTCACGGCCTCCCGTTAGCCTCCTCAGGATATGATCAATGAAGTCTTTTCTCTCTCTCTCTGTCTCGAGGAACAATAACTCTCTCTCTGTCTCGAGGAAGAATATCAACAGCAAGTGTGATGTGCAGAGAGGGAAGTTATAATGCTTTTGTCTAAAGCACGATCGCGCACTCTTACCAACAGCAGTGGCTGTGCCACGTCGCAGCCAGTGATACAAACAATTATATATCTTAACAAGACCAGGATGTTAAAAAAACAGCATCTTCGAGATCGGCGTTCCCTAAATATGCCTTCGTTTCTTCTGCTTGACCAAATATGTGACCTGTGGGTGGCAAGAGGGTTTAGGGCAAGGAAAACAGGCAACGGTTGTTCCATCGTTAATCCAATTTCGTCCGAATGTGCAATGATTATTTGTGGTGTCTTAAGAACCAAAACAACGACATGATTATGAGGCACGTCGTAGCGGAGGGTTCCGGAAATTTATAATATCTGGTGTTCTTTAACTTGCACCGACATTTCACAGCACACGGGCGTTTAGCATTTTGCCTCCATCGAATACATGAAGCAAATTTGTTTGTGTATTTTTGAATGAATAATTATTATGCCTAAGGGCAGACTTTCGAAAATAAATAAAAAAAATGCGATCGCAGGGGCTGGGATCGAACCAGCGACCTTCGGGACAGCAGCGGAACACCGTAACCACTATTTTACAGAGGCTGACTCCTCCGACTGTGAAATCGTATCATCCTACTCCCACCCCACAGAGTTTCAAGTAATTATCATCCAGTGAGACAGTGTACCGTGGTTTGCATCTTGTTACCTACTGGTTTCATTATTGTGCTTCCGCGCCAACTGGCAAAATCTTCAAGCGTGTTCGATACAATAATATTTCAGGTGATATGAGTGCTTCAATATGTACGAGATTTTCACGAGGCTGCACACCGGAAAAAAAAAGTAGACGACTCATTGTAGGCCCTTTAATCTTTGCCTGACTCTACGGTCAGAAAGAAGCGCGCTGCAAGGTGCCGGTAAAAATACTTTTATCCCTCTCTAAAAACAGTGGATAGCTCATCTTTCTGTTTCGTCTTGACAGCAGTTGCTCAAAATCATCAGTCAACTGAGTTGATTCGCACTTCTTCACTGCATAAACGCTTTATATTCAAGGACACACGATCGCCGTCTCGATCATTATCGCGCTATGCAATGGAAACGTTCTGCAGCTTAAAGGGAAGGCTAAATTTATTGCACTTCTTCAGATCCTTTTGCCATATCTCTCTGTAATATCAAAGTGCAATTGTTCGCCCATTTACGCCGGGGACGAAGCGCTGTGGTTCTACAAACCTGTATCTTACTTCCCCTGGTAATTTCGTGACATCTTCCTGAAGTGTTCCACAGATACGAGTGACCTCGCGGCGAAAACGGGCCATGGAAGACGTACTACAAGGCTGGCGGCAGCAATCGATATATTCGCCCGAAGAAAATTAAGGAGGGCGCCCCGTCATGATCTCTCGCCGATTGTAGCGGGCATTCGAGAAACGTGAAGCATCCAGTTCTGTTAAGTAATAGAGCGCTTTGTTCGAGATATAGCAGCCGCTGGTCAGTCACAGCGGAGGATGCCGTGCAGGCTTCTGCGTCTTTTCTCCTAAGATTTTGCGTGAAACAGCATATGGTTCCTGTCGGAGGAAAGAATATAGAAGAAAACCGTCCGACTTCTCCGGCTACTCTGCTGCTGCCGCTGCCTTGTCAAAAGAGGCGCGTGACTTGTGCTCTCGGCAGCATGCCCGTGCGCCAGTTGCCTTGTGGTCATTCCACAGCTGGAGTGATAGTGAAAAGCAATGCTAAACTTACATCTGGGACCGCAAGGCGGGACCCCGGCCGAAACGTTGAAATCATACGTTTTCGAACTATATATATATATATATATATATATATATATATATATATATTATATATATATATATATATATATATATATATGTGTGTGTATATATATATATATATATATATATATATATATATATATATATATATATATATATATATATATATATATATATATGCGCGGAGTACAATTTGTATTTGGTCCTTATAAATTGGAACATATCATTTCAATTGAACGAGCTAATAAAAGAAGTCTAACACGATTCGAATGTATGCTATAGCAATATTTTTCGATACAACTAACATCCTTGTGCTTCCGTCGGTGCCGTCCTTCGTCGCATGGCCGTAAAGGCGATGACTACACTTGAAGAGCGAGTGGTCCTTCCTGGCAAAAGACGCACTATTCAGGACTGTCGGCAGCGTTTTTTAAATGCGAAGCATTTCTTAGCAAACCTCAGGCACTTTGGCCGTTTCTATCTATCTATCTATCTATCTATCTATCTATCTATCTAGCCGCCTACGTCTGGGCGCTCACCTGGTCGTCTCCATAGGTTGCAAAATACCAAAATTCGCATAGCAGAGAATCAGTGGATGAAGAACATGATTCACGGTCATGACATGAATAACGCAAAATACCTGTCGCGTACGTCATGAAACCCTTTCTCTCAGTCACGCGTGGCACATACCCGCATACCAGAGTTCATGTTATGTGGGTATGTGCCACAGGTGATACAGAGTCTCAGTCAACACAATAACTGCGAACATACACATTGACATGCAAGGAAAGTGATAATATTAAGAATTGTTGGGGTTTTACATTCCAAAACCAACATATCATTATGAGAGACGCCATAGTGGAGCGCTCCGGAAATTTTAACCATTGTTCTAGTGTTCCTTAGCCAGAGTTTAACCAGTGTTAACCGGTTTTGTTTAACGTGCACTGACACCCCATAGTTCACAGCCCTTTATCATTTCGCCTCCATCGAAATGCAACCGCCGCAGCCGGGATCGAACCCGCGACCTTTGGCTCAGCAGCCGAACACCATAACCGCTACACCACCGCGGCGGACGCAAAGAAAGTGACGCAGCTGAATACAAAACACGCAAAAACCGGGGCCAATGCTTCCTACAATAACTCTGCTGAGGGGACCACGCCCTTCATCATTACCGGTGACTTCAACATTGATGTATGAAAACCCAACAACGCCAGCTTCCTACACTGCATGACAGACAGCTTGGATGTGAACAGGGCATCACAAGACCTCGTTGCCAGGTCCAGGACACGAGTCATCATAGATAATTCCTTCGTAAGAGACATCCACGATTTCCACCAGCTGTACTATACCTTGCACTTCACTTCACTTAGACCCGTCGTAGCCGCGACCACGAGCGGATTCGATAACAAGTCCTATCCAGGTGCTGGAGCTCACTGATCACGGTGATGATGACCTTGCTCAAGAACTGTCAAGAACCCCTTCCACGCAAGCACAAGAGTTCGCGAAACGTGCGTGCGTTGTCCGTCATAGCGAACAAGTACAAGCGTAACAACTGTAACAACTGCAACTGTGACTGTAACGTACGTGCCTGTGCGTGTTACTCGGCTGTGTATATATATATCTAGAGACATTTTTCTGAATAAAGCTTAGCTGGGAGAAGCGCCTGTCCTGTGCATCTGTGTTCCTTCGTTGTCCTGTTCGAATTCGTGCTATCCAGTATTGAAGAATATAAGCACTACATATAAGCTTACCGCGTCTGGTGTTGATAACACCCATGTTGCTGTTGGCATTGTTGCGCAGCTGTAAACAACTGGTCATATAACACATGTGCGACTCTTGAACATATATGTGCGTATACCGTTTGCACATTTCTCTAGCGTCATTCCGTCATGTTTCGCTCGATATAAAAAATTACGCCACAGTCACTTTCCCGCCCATGCATCGCATAAAACCGATTCCCAGGGTGCGTGGGATCTGCCGAACTGTATTTTTTTTGTTCTTGGCATTTATTGAAGGCCTTGGAATGTGCTCCAGCTTTTCTTCAGTTCGTTTTATGCCGTGCCGTTTCGGATCACTTCTTCTGCTTCAAGGAATTGATCGGTGCCCAATATCTTCATTTCATGTCTTTTATTTCAAATATACCGTCTTGCAGCGAAAGTAGGACATGATACCTAGAGCAAAACTAGAAAAGAAACACTGAAATGTAGAAAGAAGTAGGAAAGTCGGCCTCGTGCTCTTTATATAAGAGTTTTGCCCTACAACATCATGTCTTTCAGTAAGTGCTAACTCGCCCTTGAAAAAGTAATTGTGGAACGTAAACACGTTAGCAAAGCAACTGGGACACAAATAAGACTGGATGATACCATGTTGGTTTTTGTCACGATTGTTGACGTAGCGCTGGTTTAATGAATGTGGCTTAGTTTGATTGAAACAGATGCAGAATTTGGCTCATTTTTGATTAGAAACTGCCTTTTGAGTTCACGTTAGAATAAGGAATTGCCCCTTTTTGATTCCAACTGTTTTACAAGCTAAAGATACTTAGGCGTTCTTTACGCTCCAGTGGAATTTAGCACAGTTTAGCACATAAGAGTGATTGATAACGTTGATGTGATGATGAATCGAACGATTGAGAAATCCGGTGAATGTAACGAACCTCTTCATATCGCTTCCATAGACTACGAAACGGCTTTGGACTCGATAGATACACTTGCAGTTCTGGAAGAATTATGCCGTAAAAGAATATTTAAACATCCGAAGATACCCCAGCAAACATTTCAAAAGGTTTCACAGCCCCCCTACTCCTCTTCAAGACAAGCAGGTATATCTTGGTCGAGAATGGCGTCAGGCGAAGAAGAGAAAATCTCTTCAGTGTTATTCACGGCACGTTCACAATGACTATTTTAAGAACTAGATTGGGAAAGACAAGAATAAGGATTAACGGATAATATCTCTGCTACTTGCGTGCTTTTCAGCAATCACGGCGATGAAACGTAAAAAATAATTGGAGATATAAATGACGGAAGCGTTAAACTAGGATTAAAGATGCACATGCAGAAAACAAAGGTAATGTTAGGCGGCCCGGAGGAAAAGCGAGATTAAGATTTGCAACCAGAATAGAAGGATGGTTATAGGCGTAGGCAAATAACTAAAACAGTAGCTCCCCTCGCTCTTCTTCCCCCTCCCCCCCAATATTAAAAAAATTCACGAAAGAATAAGGTTCGGTTGGTGCGCGAACGTTAGGCATTCGCAACACACGACCGGCAATTCAATTGCCACTATCTCTGAAGCGGAAATTTACAATCACTGCATTTTGCCAGTGATAACTTACGGGCAGAAACATGAATAAAGAAACTACTGCAGGCGACGAGAAAAAACATTGAGAGTGGTAGGTTAAGATCCCATGCACTTTACAACTAAACAAGGTATATATACACACACACATGCAATGCTAAGCTCAAGGTAAAATTGTAACGGACAGGAATTGTGTATGAAAACCTCCCACGTCTGCGTGTCTCAGCGGTAAGAATACGAGCGAATAAAGAAATGCAAGTGCACCATAGTAACAGAACACACAAAAAAGGATGGTTAATATAAGATACGCGATGCAAATAGATGACCAAAATCCGATGCGACGCAAGAGCAGTCAATACGTGGCCTACGGGGCTGCTGGTTGCCCGCTGCGAGGATCCCTGCCGATAACAGTGCCGGATAATTTCCGCGTATCCGTCTCACAATTTCGCCTCTGTGCCGCACGTGCCCCTCGCCGGAGTCCAAAATCCAGCTCCCGCAACAGTGATTATCCTTCCGTGGGGACGGATAACCTACCCTGCCTTGTCAAGCGAGGTTCAAGGAGAGGAAAAGACCCTCTTGAGAGCACGGCGCAGCCTCTGACAATGGTGTGCACGTTCCCCCCGGCATGTCCTCAAGGTAGCCCGTTTGACTCAACCTCAAGACCCTACCTCAAGGGGCATGCAGATTGAGAAAGGCATTCTTCTAGGGTTGTGCGAATATTCTAGGGTTGTGCGAATACAACGAATCGAATAGCGTTATATTCGATTCGGTACTCGAATCGAATAGTGCGCATTAGAGATACCGAATACTTCAACAGCGAAGCTGTTTAGCAAATCGTTCCTTGTATCTCGTATCACGAAACTATCCCCATCATAAACGCGTATGTGCCACAGAAATTGGGTGAATCCCACTACTCACCACCGGTCCAATAAAGAGGAAGAAGGCCCAACACTAGGGAACGAAAAAAGCAACGGCGGCTGCGTGAAGACCCCGAAGCGATGGGAGGCCTACGCCAACGACGACCTGTCCGTAGATCTATGAGAGGTGCGAACGCTTGGTTTAAGCGCGAGTTTCTGTCTCTGGAGTTTGGACATCCGTGTCGTGTCTGTGACTGTCTGTGATTTAACTCGAACATCTCTGCGCTATGAATCAACGTAGAAATATCCTAGCATCACTTAGCTAAATCATAGCAACGATCTAGGAGCAGCGTAGAAGAAAAACCTCATCACCTAGCTAAGGCCTAGAAACAACCTAGAAGCAACCAGATTAGTCTTCAGAATCGTCCAGTTTCGCTGTGCCAAGCCTTGCGCGGCTTAGTGCAAGCTTCGCGAATTTTTCGAATATATTGCATATAACAAACATCGATTAGAAAACTTCAAAGGAGCGAAACTTTGGAACTGAAAGGGCTGAAGTTTCTTGTTTTAATAATCGTATCTCCAAGATGCACGCAGCCCAAGATTTTACGGAACTATCGAGGCTATATTGATTACAACATGAAGGTGTTTCTGCTTAGTGCAACAGTGTCGCCAATGCGACGGAGTAATCAATTCACTATCATCATCATGATATTCATGGTGACGTTGATTTATAAATATTGTTTGATATTTATATATCAGTTTTATTTAAAAGCTGTTGACAACGTGCCACCTTACTGTAGTCTGTGCTGTACTCCAATCTCCAGTTACAAAAACTAGAAGAACGCTTGAGCTTCGCCTTCAAGACTCAAGAGTACAATGCAATGGCGTAATCGGGCCCTGTGGGCCTTCTTACTCATTAGCCTGGCTTTGCTTGTCTGTGGACACCTCAACCATGTCGCAAGGAAACAAAAGTCTCTGCGCTTAACATTGGCCGTTTGAAACTACCCTACAATGCCTACTACAAGTACAGTTGCGAAGTGCCCACTACGCCATAATTTTTGCTTTTACGAATCGGTGAAGTACCCATGCACTACGCGTCCGTAAGGTGCCACCCGCACCTGCGCAGCTCAGCACTTTGTTGATGCTGTTGCTGCTAACGACGATCAACTATGCCTGTGCGCTTTGTAGAAGGGTGGGCCCTTAAAACACCCAATCATTGCACAATTCACATGTTTTGACGCCTGGTGCGATTTGACGCTGTACTACGCGATATTACATGCGTTAAGGAGACTCCTCCCACTGCATGACATTCATATGGTGTTTTTTTCGAAGCAGATTTAAACAATGGCGTGGCTCTGTGGTAGAACACCTGCTTACCATACAGATGGCGTCGGTTCGATTCTCAGTTAAACCTAAGGCTTTTATTGTTTATTCACTTTCATCTTTCTCGATTTTTGTCTTACGAACAATGCTCATCTTTCGCTCAGAAACAACGGCGCCAGAATTTCTGCGAAACGAGCTCTTTAACGCTATCGCGTTAAATGAACACTAAAGAGAAACAATGAGTCGGTTTAGATCGATAAATTGTGCTCTGAGAACTCTAACGTCGTTAATTTTGCCATCATAGGTTTATTAATAGAGGAGGAAATCAAGTTCAAAGTTTCATTTTTAAATTTCGCGCCGAAATCTCCCCGCGTGACGTCAGCGATTCCAAAGTGCATTTATCGTATTTTGGTGTCATTGGCTCAACAACATTACCCCAAAGTTGGTATGTTATGTCTGTGGCCCCTCAGAGGACAATGTACTTCATTTTTACCGATTAGGAACTATGTAATGCCTAGTAGGCGCCGTCAAAACATGTGACGTCTCGGCGAATGGTGCGGAAACTGCAAGGTGGCGTCGCCACCCACATTTTGTTTTTGCGCGTTTTCTCGCTTACTAAGCGTCTTCTCGCAGCAAGCGTGGTGTTTTTGGTATCGTGAAAGGGTACCATACTAATGTGAGAAAAATCGTTTCGCTCTTTAGTGTCCCTTTAAAATATTTCTAAGGCTGCTAGAACACGGCTCTTAGACACCAGCTTGCCCCAGTTTACATAATCGTGTTATGTTTCTGTCAGTTAAAGGCAATCACAACGTTCCTTCTTTAAAGATTATGAATATTTGGTTCACAGAAAATACTGCGGAATTCTTGGGCTGTTTTGAAAATGGTTACATTACTATTCTAGAGCTGCTTTGAAAATTGTGGCCTTACTATTCGTAAACTATTCGAATAGCATTCGATTTCTATTCGTGTGTGATTCGGTGTCATCGCTATTGGACTCGTATTCGGTTCGGTTCTAAAATCACTATTCGCACACCGCTACGTTCGTCGAATTTTCAGTGTATCGCTTGTTGCAACATGTCGTCACAAGAAAGCTTTGCGCACACCGTGTGGAAACCGCATTTTTTAACTTACTTCAAGTACAATAATAAAGAATGCAATTGTTACTTCAAATACAATAATAATGAACGCAATTGTATGCAATAATAATGAATGCAATTGGCGCAGCTGGGTGGCCTTCCTTTATTCTCTTTATTTCTTCCTTTCTTCTATTTCTTTATCTTTCTCTCTGTTTCTTGCATGTTTTGTGTATCTGTTTGTTTCTATTCCTTTCTTTATCTCTCTATTTCTTTCGCTTTCTCTCTCTTTCTATCTCTATTTCTTCTTCTTTCCCTCCTTTCTCTCCCTCTGCTTCGTTCTCTCTCTTTGTTTGTTTCTCTTTTATTTCTCTCTTTCTTTGTCTTTCTTGTGTCTGTCTTTCTCTCTCTCATTATATGTCTTTCTTTGTCTTTCTATCTTTTTATGTCTTTATTCCCTTTATTTCTCTGTATTTTCCTCTTTCTATTTCTTACTATCGCTTTCTTTCTGTCTCTTTCTCTCTGTGTTATCTCTTTCTTTCCACCTCTTTATTTTTCTCACTCTATCTCTCTCTCTCTTTCACGTGCTTCACGTGCTCCACTTCGCCGAGCAGAGTTTTCGTGTAACACTCGCGCCTGCTGTACTCAGTAGTGGGGTTTGTCCAATTCCTGTGGCACAGACCCACCTGTGGAGTTTTTTGCAACGCCGCACAAACTACGCGAGCTAAAGCAGCTTCGATTTAATAAAGTCTATAGACCTTATGCAAAATCTGCTGCCATCTAGCGGCCGCCGTGCGTATTTCCGCCATGTTGAAGGCTAAGCGCGCTCCGCATATTCACACACAGAGCGTACGTATCGACGTGTGGCGGCTGATAGGAGCGGCAATGCCGACATATTTTCTTGTGCCGTGTTGCTCAGATTGAGGAAATTTGGGTGCTTAAAAAAAGGTTTACAGGAAACTAACCTGCGTGTTATAGGATTTCCTCGCGGCCAACGAGAAGCGGCAGATCGTTCCGTTGCTCCGGCTACTGCTTACGACTATACCCCGCGTTTGTGTTCGCCATTCATAATAGATGCGTTATGTGAAAGCATCGGCACTCATCAGAGAGCAGTCTTCCGCCTCATGCCGGAATCAGACAGTTTTCGCAGCTGTGTGCTTGCAGGCACAGACAAACCGGCTTCGTACACCAGCTTCAAAGCTGCATCGCAGCTACTCGCGCATACCTGCGATGCTGTTGACACCATTACTTTGTTTATTACATTTCGATAACAATTACATGTTAGACAGGTAGGTCGAGTGCGTCATCGATCTCAGCGAACGGGCCGATTGTGCTTAGCGTGTTGTTTCTAGTTTGTTTTCGATTGTCGAGGTAGCATTTGGTGGGATGCTTTGCGTGCGTGTTGTTTCACTATTCGTATTTTTCAAGCATTTAATGTGCTATCGCTGCCAAATTCTGAGGGGCGGCCCGGTTGGGCTGACCGCACCCCCCCCCCCCCCACCTTCCCCGAATTCTTTTTTAATTTATACCCCAAGAAGAGCACATATCAGGCTCGCCCAGAAGCTGATCCCCATTCGGAAAAATCCTGTATCCACCCCTGTGTGCTATGAAATGTTTACAGATGCTTGTGTGTGGCACTTTTCGTATGAAATTGAAAAAAAAAAACGTGTTACACTCGACCGTGGGTGCCTTACAATTAGTTACGAGCTGACGTGGTTTCGCAAGCGTTCAGTCGGCGACACAAAACTGCCTTGCGGAAATGGGTTGAAATTGTAAGGCGCCAACAGGCCCCGAAAGCGACGATGTGAACGCGAATTTTCTTGGCGTATCGTGTTATTTACGAGCACATGTCGGAAAGATATTCAATAAAATACCAGCTAACGAGCATCTATTTCTTGCAGGAACTATCGCTTTTAATATTCACTTTCCACGTGCGTCAGAAGCGGACCTTTCTAACATTTAAACCGTGCGGTAATTCCATGCAAAACATACATCCGTCTACAGCAGCGAAATTTTTAAAATAACAAACAGGAGAACGTTTTATTTAAAATAAGATGCACAATACATTAGGTCGACGTATGCTGTCCCTTATGAACTACGCTTTAAAATGGGTCAACAGCACTTTCTTACCGTCATCGCTGTGCCCAGCCGCGTCGCGCTCTATTGCCTCATCCCAACCACCCTACACTACACGCATGATATTCCGCTAGCTAACAACGCTTCATTCGCTACAGTTAAAACATACAAAATTTATAACCAAGCGCAAAGCTTCGTTCTCAACGACGACAGGCTTACATGTGACTCGGTGACAAACTTGTACCTTCTTCTCGTTGCGAGGCAGTTCTTCACACGTAATAATTGTCATCGTAAAAACCACGAAATGCCGGTAACGTGTACAGGCTCGCCTGCCGTTTTTATGCCCCGATTGCCGACTATCAAAGCAGATACAAGTAACAAGTTATAGCAGCGACAGCAATACGATTCGGACGCAAGCCTTCAACATGGCGCCGAATCAGTAGCTTCGTCAAACCTCCGACAGATGGCAGCAATTTTGCATAAGGTCTATTCACTGCACTTTTGCTGTCGCATCGTTCTCACTTGCCGAGAGCGGCAAACAATAAAACGTTATTCGTCCCCATAAACTTTTCGATTTTACGTTTCGACTCTGAGGGATAATTTTAATTGTCTGTAGGTCCTCGAAACACCTTTACAATGCATTGACGTAATGCGGTCTCAGCGGTCGACAGTCAACCTCGACGCCTCGTACAAAAGCAGCAAAACGCCGCAACTACTGAGCCACATAAACAGGTGCTTTCGGAATTGCCTCTCAATCCCAAAGTGTTCGCCCGCTGGGCTTCCGGCGGAAGTTGCTCCACAGCCATTGCTTAAAGGTCCCACGCGGAGATAAGGCCGATGGCGGTGCTATGCGGGATGCGAATCTAACAAGCACTGGCTCTTCCAGGAGGCCGACGATGCTGGTTCCGGAAGTTGCCGAGATCGCCGATCTCCTCCTCGTCGACGCACGTTGATCTTGGCCCCAGGGGGCGTGCAAGGTAACGGTGACTGTGCCACTGCCATTGTGAGCGTGGGCCTCCCGGCGTGCATCGAGTGCTTTCTCAGCGAAACATTTTCGCCAGAATTGCGACATAGATAATGAAGGAAGTGACACAACTGGGAAGGAGTCGCGAACTGTTACGTAAACAAATGAGTTTGGCAAACACACGTAACGGTGACGTTGCGGCTATATATAAGCGAACCTTTGGACGCTCTTGGCAGATGGCGTGTTTGTATAGCGTGTTCTTGACTACAAGAGAAATTGACTACAAGAGATGCAGAACGTTACTAAAAGCACGAAAGCTGAAACTCAATACTCATTTCAAAATCCTGCACCTTCGGAAGTACACGCAATGGTATGTGCGTGATTTAGAATAGGCAAGTCAGATTTACCACGATCAGTATATATGAGTACGTTTAAAGAATATATGCTACACGAAAGCTGACTGCGCTTACCATGAATCTTTCGTGGGTGTCCGCTGACGTTGATCTGAAGGTGCATTGTGTAGCAGTGCAACACACGTTACAATATATGCCTGGCAGCGCCCGGTTACCGCACTTAAAAATGTCCAGCCTTGAGCTTTAAGAAGGCACTTTGCCGAAATCGGGACAACGCAGGTATATTCTTTTGCTCTTTCCTTAGCCACCCAGTGCCAACATTTCTGGATAGTTCAGGGTCCCACGGTGTACACGTGAACATCGAGGTCGAGTGTAAGGCGCTTTGTGTAGCTGAGGACGCCCGCGATGTTTTGCGGCGAGAATGCGCCTGGAGTGACTGTATGCGTGAGCGAAAGGGACGACTATTTATTGAGCATAAGAATAATGAGCAGCGTTATGCGTTTTCGTATTATTCTTCTTGAAACAAAGGTTTCGTTGCAGTATTGCAGTATGACAACTACCAGATTCAGTTAACTTTTCATTTCAAATAATCAGTACCCTTGATCACATTCGAATTGTTCAGACCGTAACGAAAAATGCCACCAGCGGCTTTTACTTGCTAAACATAATCTAGTGTCGACGTGGCAGCACTGCTCAAATAGAACGAAAACAGAAGACAGGACACAACACAGGTGCTGACTTCAACTAAGCTTTACTAGCGCAACCAACCAATGCATATACTCAAGACATGAACTTGACATCAGTATAGTCATGTCACGTTGAGAGAGAGAGAGAGAGAGAGAGATAATAAAACGAGAGAGGCAGGGAGGTTAACCAGAATTGTAGCATCCGGTTTGCTACCCTAAGGGGAGGGGGAAAGGGAAAGAAAGATGGAAAGGACAGCGGAGAGAAGAGCAGGCGCGCGATAAAAAAAAACAAAAAAACGCCAGGCCTGCGATGAAACCGCAGCACAGTCACAGCGAAAGCTGGAAGAGCGGCGTTTCTAGAGCCTGTTGTAAGCTCTCTTGGGGCTACAATACAAGTACACTAGAAAGGTACCCACTACGCCATAAATCACAATTTTTGTGAAGTTGGGAAGCACATACTAAACCATTATTCGTCATTCTGCGGAGAAGCGAGGCACCAGCTACACGTCTGTAAGGCATTATGCGCACTTTGTTGACGCGACGACTGATGACGATGAAGAATTATGGCTCAGTCCTTTGTAATGGGTTGGAAGCTTTAAACGGCCCACCAGTTATGTAATTTGCATTGGGCGACGCCCGGTCGCTATTTCCCTCTCCCTTCATGCTGTATAACATACGTTGACGTGGGAGAGAGCCGGGGGTGGGGGGGGGGGCGAAGAACTTTACTGAGACCCCGAGGAAATGGATCATGCGCTTATGGTCTTCCTTGGCAACCAATACAAGTGCACTTGCGAGGAATCCACTACGCTATAAATCAGTGTAATTTTACTGAGACCCCGAGGAAGTGGATCATGCGCTTATGGGCTTCCTTGGCAACCAATACAAGTGCACTTGTGAGGAACCCACTACGCTATAAATCATTGTAATTTTTTAGAAGTAGGGCAGCAAGCACTGTGCCATTTTTCGTCATTCTACGGAGAGCATTGGTACCTGCTAAACGCATGTAAGGCATTATGCGCACTTTGTTGATGCTGTGCCTGATGACGATGAAGAATTATGGCAGAGCCATTTGTAATGGGTTGGAAGCATTCAACAACCTACTCGTTGCGCAATACGCATTGTGTGACGCCTGGTTACAGAATTCGCGTTGTGCGACGCTTGGTGCTTATTTTACTCTTCTACCACGCTATATTGCATATGCTAATGTGGTTCCTTTCCGACATGAAGCCTGTATAGGACCTTTTTGCAAAGCAGTTTCAAGCACCGGCATGGCTCAGAGGTTGAATACTGGGCTCCCACGCCGAGGGCCCAGGTTCGAACCTCGTTCCTTCCTGGAATTTTTTTCTCATTTCGTTTTTTTTCTTATTTCGAGCGATGCTGGTTACGGACACCGGCGGCGGCGGCGGCGGCGGACAACTACGGCGCCAAAAACGGCCGGTGAAATGATCTCATAACAGCTTTCGCTGTAAAAATAGATTTTGCTCCGAGAACAATTGCTGATTGAAACTCACTGCCAGCGGAAGTGTTTGAATCACACAATTTCTGTTATGGAAATAGAAACTCTTATTTTGTAATGTGCAATACTTACTTACCTTTACTGTTTTGACCTCTATCGGAAATGTAAACCAATTAATTCTTTGACGCCCTCCTTCAGATTTTATTGTAATCCAAGTGTGCTGATAAACTGCGTTTTCTTTTTGCTTCCATACCACGCCGTCCTCCTTGTAATGTCTAGCCAGTGAGAGTAAATGAAGGAGAAGAAACGAAGTGGAGCACTGTCAAGAAAATATGTCAGAATTTAAGGTTCGTGCTTCATTCATTCATTCATTCATTCATTCATTCATTCATTCATTCATTCATTCATTCATTCATTCATTCATTCATTCAGCACCCACAGCACCGAATGACATTACAGTTGGACAGCTTTTTACGATCCGTTTGAAACGGTATAACTTTTTCTCCATAACGCGTGATGCGAAAAAAAAGGAAACGGCAAGAACAATAATGGTTACAGCAGTTTCAAAACAACATGCGCTTCACAATTTCTCCATATTTTCATTCCTCACGCCAGACACGTGATACGAACTAGTGATGACCACTTCAACACGTTGTAGACAGCCAGTTTTGGTTTGTTTAATAATAAGGATTGTCTTATGGGTTAATCTAATGTACTGTTTTTATTAAACTATCCATATAAAGTACCCAGGCCGCAATGAGTATTTTGTAAACCATGCGGAGAGATTGACACATTCCTGAAGGAAGTTTGAGTAGAACCGAGTTCAGATATTGTGAGAATAACGGACACGCCTTTGGGTGAAGAGCAAGCGATGTTTGAAATATTGGAGCTAATTTCCAGCTTTGTAATACATTGCCCAGTAATATGCTTAAGCGCGTTTAAGGAATGCTTTTTTGTTATCGTTATGTTTTGTTCTTTGGGCTAATGTGTAGATGTCAATCTGTATCCTTCCCACTCCTGTTAGAGCCTGTTAAGGCGTACAGTATGAATAAACAAATAAATGATTAATACAGGTTCTTCAGTTTCCTGCGAAACCTGAACTCGTGATCGCGTTTACATTATGTGGAGACGCTGGGATCTTAGGAGCCCTGATAATAAAAAAAAGTTTACCGTTTGTCCTGTAAATGTGGACTTTGATAACAAGAACCGGAAGCTTATTTTCTTTGATACCTCCTGTTGTAGAAAGCCTGTTAAAGATTTCTCTTGTGTGCTCATTGAAGGTCAGTACCCTCTGACCTCGCATGCATACGCTTGAGGCCGTCCTCAATCCGCTTCTGCAAGTTGCTGACAATGTAAGACCGCTGGTCGAACTTGTGCTGAGTGGCATCCGTTATTTTTGTATATAACTCGAACAGTGGTGATTGCCGGTGTTCAATATAACTGCCATGAAATGCGTTACTCTAAGAACGTCCTCTTCTGTTTAAAAAAGAACACCACCACTGAAACAACCTGCGTGAGTTGAATTTCCCGATATATTTTTTTTTCTCTAAACGACATCCGTGGTTGCAAGTTCATTTGCTCATTCGCAATTCGCTGAGTTCGATATAAATGGGCACGGAATCTACGCAAGGAATCTCATGCCGCTTCCTATCACGTACCCCGACGATCTGCTACAAGGACAGAAAACTTACGTTAGTGGTGTGCGCATAGTCCGTTACAAGCAGGCCGTCAAGGAGAGCTGGGTCGGCGTCCGTGGGAACGCGCCTCCGGTCTGCATCACTGACCATGAGCTCCAATGTCGGTGACATGGCTTTAATGATTACTGCGCACATACATACACATTCTTCATAGCAGAGCAATAGTTCAAAATACTGGACACACGAAGTTTCCTACGACTATAGTATAAATAAAGCTTTGTTGTTGAACGGTTCGAAGATCAGGGCGGCAAGTTTGCCGACATTGGGGTTCTGCTCGAATGGTCAAAATTACGTAAGAGTTAAGTCAAGCAGTTACTCGGTTAGGAGTTCAAATAAGAAATAGCTCTATCTCGATGATTTATAAGAGGGCCCCCGAAGAACATAAAATTTTTTGATGTTGGAGCAGTGCAGACACCATTTAAAGGTAATCGAAGCGACCCAAACAATATACATGGGCTTATTGTACTCTATCAATAACCTAGAGAAGAAGCAAGCGTAAATAACGCAAGTAAACAAAAAACATATACAGCAAAGGAAATTTAGCAGAAGACACTACATACGCGAGAAAGTTATTGCGTAGCCTCATGAATGACATGTTTGCTACAAACTCCGTTATTTGTTTTCATTTGATGGATTTGCCACAAAAATGTATGAGAAAAAATTCGACAGATCCCACGTACCGTGGTAATCGATGTTATGCGAAGCATGCGCGGGATGGTGACTGTGGCGTAATTTTTTACATTGAGCGAAACGCGACGGAATGACGCTGGAGAAATACGGAAGGGGTATACGCATACTCATATGTCGAAGAGTCGCTTATGTATTATATAACCAGTTGTTTACAGTTGCGCAACGATGGCAACAGCAACATCGGTGCTACAAACACCAGACGCGGTAAGCTGACATGTAGTGCTTATATTCTTCAATACTGGATAGCGCGAATCCTAACAGCACAAAGAAGAAACACATATGCGCGGGACAGGCGTTACTCGCAACTAAGCTTCATTCAGGAAAGTTTCCCTGGATATACACACAGCCGAGTGGCACGCGCAGGCGTACTGCACGTACGTTACAGTCACAGTTGCAGTTGTTACAGATGCGTTGCAGTTGTTATGCTTATACTTGTCCGTTATGACGGAGAAAGCGCGCACGTTTCACGAACCCGTGTGTATGTGTAGAAGGGGTTCTCGACAGTTCTTGAACAAATTCATCATCACCGTGATCAGTTAGCACCAGCAGCTGGACCGGACTTGTTAATCGGATCCGTTCGTGATCGCGGCTTGGAGGGGTCTAAGTGTAGTGAAGTGCGAGGTATAGCACAGCTGGTGGAAATCCTGGATGCCTCTTACGATGAAACGATCTATGATGCCTCCGGTCCTGAACGTGGCAGCGAGGTTTCTTGATGCCCTGTCCATATTCAAGCCTTCTTTCGCGCAGTATAAAGACCAGGCGTTGTTGGGTCTTGATAAATCAACGTTGAAGTCACCGGTAATGTTGAGACGCCTGGTTCTCTCGGCAGGGTTGTTTGTAGGAAGCATTGAACCCGATTTTTGCGTATACGGCGTGGTCCACGTTGCGGACCACGTGGACGAGTGGATGGTAGTTGAGCGTCTTCCAGGGGTCTTCTGTCTTCAGCTTCCTGACTATCCTTGCGTCCGCTGCGGTGGTGTAGCGGTTACGGTGCTCGGCTGCTGACCCGAAGGTCGCGGGTTCGATCCCGGCGGCGACGGTCGGATTTCGATGGAGGCAAAATGCTAGATGCCCGTGTACTGTGTGATCTCAGTGCACGTTAAAGAATGCCAGATGGTCAAAATCTCCGGAGCCCCTCGCTACGGCGTCTCTCATAATCATATCGTGGTTCTGGGGCAGAAAACCCCTACAATTAATATGAATTTCCTTGCATGTCAATGTGTATGTTCGCGGTTACTGTGTTGGTTGAGACTTTGTATCACCTGTGGCACATACCCAAATAACATGTACTCTGGTATGTGGGTGTGTGCCACACGTGACTGAGAGAAAGGGTTTCATGACGTACGCGGCAGGTATTTTGCGTTATTCATGTCATGACCAGTGAATCGTGTTCATCTGATCCCCTGCTGAGCCAATTTTTGTATATTACAAGTTATGAAGACGACCAGGAGAGCGCCCAGACGTATGCGGCTAGATAGATAGATAGATAGATAGATAGATACGTAGATAGAAACGCCCAAAGTGCCTGAGGTTCGCTAAGAAATGCTTCGCATTTAATAGCAAAGGGCACAAAACCAATGCAAGCCACCCTGTTAGATGCAGGGACTGGAGCAATGAATTAGCCCATTGTTTAACGCGGTAACTTCAACGCGATAGGGACACCACTTCAGGTACATTGTGTTCTTGACATCTGATTATGTGGCTTTGCGAAAATGTATGCAATGCGAGTCCGGCGATGCCTGTGATTATCAGAGTTCTCGTGGTATTCCTCCTGAAAATTCCTTGTGTGTGATTTGCCAACCATGACTGCTGTGGCACGCCACTTTAGCACTCCAGCACTGCAGCTGTATAGCGTATCACGATCAGAGGCTGGGCCTTCAAACAGCTTTAAAAGCGCCGCATACTTCCGATGCATTTTTTACCACATTGAGTAAGGAAGGAACAGGAGAGAAAGGAAAGGCAGAGATGTTAACCAGTCTAGAAGAGCCAGTATGCTACCCTACACTGGGGGAAGGGATGGGGGAGTTTGTAAGATAGAGAAAGAGAGAGAGAGCACGCACGCTCAAAGTCACACACATCTCATAGTCGTGATAACGCCGTTAGCCTATAACCACCGGTGCAAGTCTGATGTCTTCAAGAAGTTGAGCACTGCCTTCGTCGCCTTCACCCACGATGACCTCTCAGGACGATATTCCAGAATCGTTTCTGCCGTCATCGGTCTGGGATCTATACGAGCAAGAGCGACCGTGAGTGATTTTCTATGCGCATTCTATAGCGAGGACAGTAGCAGGAGATGTACTGTAGTGTCCCCTTGCTACCACAGTTGTCACAAAAAGGGTTGCCAGCCATTTCGATTCGAAAGGAGAATGACTTCGTGACAGCCGCTCTTAGCCATGAACGGCAAAGCAGAATGGCATCACTTCGGCGTAGTCCAGTAGGTGTCTGTTAAAGACGTAAAGTGGTCGGGCAGTGTTGGTGGTGGTTGTGCAGTCTGCTTGCTGTATTCGAAGTGGAGAAAGTGATTTCTTGTGCGGCCGCTCGAAGTTGGTTAGCAGCATCGGTCCTTGATGTAACTATGATATATATATATATATACATATATATGTATATATATATATATACATATATATACATATATATATATATATATATATATATATATATATATATATATATATATATATATATATCTGTGTGTATATATATATATATATATATATATATATATATATATATATATATATATATATATATATATATATATATATATATTGTGATGAACTCAGACAGAGACAACACCCGTTTCTCGGGCAAGCTGTTCTAATCCCCTCTTCTTTTTCTACTTCGATCAACTCCCCGCGCGCCCGAAGCCCGGTGTCTTTCTTCGTCATCACACTCGGCCATGACTGCGAGCGCGCGGAGCTGCCGATACTGTTTCAGGTGGACGGTGCTGGCTGCATCGTGGCGGTCGGCCTCGACGACGCTGCAACATGGTTTGGTGGTCTGCAACAAATGTCTCTGGTGGGCGACACTGGGTGCATCGCGGTGGTCGAAGTACTCGGCCACGCTGGCCTCTGGCATGGAAAGCTGCCGAGGGCAACTCTGGCGGGCGCCACTGGCTGTGCCGTCGGTGTCGTTCGTCTCGCTGACGACTATCTTGCTGCACGTAGGAGCAATGCTGAGGAGACCGTGGACGACGTACAAAAAGGAGTTGGTCGACCGGATCACGACTGGTCACAGCGTGCTGGTGTGGTGGTATGCCACGTATCGGCGAAGCGAAAGCGATACTCCGTGCCGGCGCGTCACATGACTTGTGCTTTGGCCGATTTGCTTCCATCGGGCCAGTGTACCGCGAGTTTTGGAAGGCAGCAGGTCTTGAGTAAATGCCGCGTGAATCCGGGCCGGGGAGGTCGTTTGTGTGACTAACGCTTTCTTCTATCTGGGTTTCGTTGACCGAGACTTCGCTCAGCAGGGAATGGCCACCGTCTTGTGTCGTCCATGCTTGCGCTGAAAACCTACGATGTTGCCCCAACGGCTCACAAAGCGTCTCTTTCCGGATATCCGCAGGTAAGCCAGCGTCCCGGTATGGCGCATCAAGTGCGATGAAAGCCGTGGCCTCTGCGTGCTGAAATAATGCTGAACTTGGGATTGGCGAGCTCGACGAATAAAAAGTTTTGTCAGCTTCTGACAGTGGTGTAGCGCTCATCCGGTCATCGGAATTCGTTGTCTGATCTGTTACCTGGAACGACGGTGGGAGAGGGACAGGTTGGTTCATGTCTCCAAGTGAAGATGTCCTGGAGGGCAGCGTCACAGATTCCGACTCCTGTAGATGCAAGGAGGTCTCGGCCTCTGGGAGCAACGATGTCGTGTCCGACGCGTATGCAGAGGACGAAACTCGAAGTGGTGAGCACAACCTCAGTCCGGTGCCTATACTGGGGTAAGCTGCGAAGCTGTCTGCTGGTGAGTGGCAGTGCGCAGTTTCAGCTTCCAGAAGATGGCCTTCTGGAGCTTCGTCCTCGATAAAAGACGTGTCAGATTTGCTGGTGGCGGCATAACGAATCCGGCCGAAAGCAGCAATCAGAGCTGCACACCAATCCGGCCATGATTGTCGCTTGATGCCGTCGTAGTTGTGCCATGCCTTGGCTGCACCTCGGAGATGGTATATGGCAACGAGCCTTTTATGATCGTCAGGCCAGGCATGACGAGAGCCGAGGGCATTGACGGTGTCTATCCAGGTGTCGGCATCGTCTTGGAATCCGCTGAACTCCGGCAGTTCCAAAACAGCCGGCGATGGCAAGGTGGCAAGACGCAACCGGGAGCTCAACGATGCCAAGCAGTCGAGCTGGTGCGATAGTTGCGAGATTGCTCGCGTAAGCTCCTCGACGCTGTCGGGTGAGAAGCCCGAAGAGTCAGGGTTCACGTCCGAGGAGTATGTAGGGGTCGCCGCACGCATGGCGGCGAGATCCACGCGCAAGGAAGCCTGGACGGCGTTTCTTGACAGCTCGGATGTTGACAGAGTACTGGGAGCGGGATGTAGGCCATGGGAAGCGTGAACGGCATTCCCAATGGACAGGAGCCCGTGCGCGTTCTTGCCGTGAGGAGGTAGCATGGTGTCCATTAGGTCGTGCCCTTGAACCACAGAGGAGGCATGGACGCCGTCCACTGGTGGTGGATTGGGCAGCTGAAGTGGCGGTCGGGTTGATGACTCCATCGCAAGGAAGCCCGGACGGCGTTCCTTAGCCGGAGAGACCCGAGTAGCCGAGACCAACGACGTCCTGCAGCTCCAACCTCGAAGTTAGGGTTCCCCAACGATTTGTGGCTGCGCCATTGTGATGAACTCAGACAGAGACAACACCCGTTTCTCGGGCAAGCTGTTCTAATCCCCTCTTCTTTTTCTACTTCGATCAACTCCCCGCGCGCCCGAAGCCCGGTGTCTTTCTTCGTCATCACAATATATATATATATACATATATATATATGTATATATATATACTATATATATATATATATATATATATATATATATATATATATATATATATATATATATATATATATATATATATATATATATACAAACAACACAGACAATAAATAGTAATGCAAGAATAGCTTGGCATAACGGAAATGATAAATAACTAACAAGTACACAAGTGGAAAGACATGGCATTGTGCAAATGTATGCACTGCACTAGCAATGTGCAGTACATATATCAGAATCAGAATCAGAAATGCTTTTATTTTCCAACGAAATTGTTGGGGGTCCTTCAGGCGAAAAGCTGCACAATGCAGCTTGAATGTGCCTGAAGGCTCTCACATGGCAGCAGTAGCACCAAAACCAGCATATATATACATGTTTAGCATATATCCATAGATAATACACCATTTTAATACACCATTTGTATGTTGTACAAGAGAATTGCACTCAAATCAAGATAATTTCAATACGAGTCAATACGAGTCAATTCCTCAAGAAAACTAATATTTCCAACGTGTTCAGTAAATGAAGCCAGGGAGACAGAGTTCACTGCTTCTTCAGATAACGCATTCCAATAAAAAATTGCGCGAGGAAAGAGAGCGAACTTGTGGACAATAATGTGGCTTGCTGTCTGCCTAAAAGTTTTACCGTGATTCGTTCTGGCTGAAAGTTTTGAAGGATATTGAAGATAACGCTCCCGTGATAACTTGAAGTCCCATGATAAAGTTGGTAAATGAATTGTAATCTTGAAATTTTAATTTTATGAAATTGTTCTCACTAGTACCCATGTATGTTAACTTGTAACAGAAAAATTGTTAAAGGAATATTTTTACTTTTAACACAATAGTTGTGTACACTTATATACATGACATGAAAAAAATGAACAGGTTATCTTGGAAGACGAAGGATATAATAGCGTATATGTAATACAAACCTGTGTTTGGAGATGCCCGAGTTTAAAGAGAACAGTCGAAAAATGAGCGTTTTTTTTGCCAGAAATATTGCTCAAATCGTTTCATTACTAGCCACTAATTTGTTAATCATTGTGGAAGTCCTTTTTTTCGTTTTCCATCCTGTCATCGTACTTGCCTTGCCTTTTTTGTGAGCTCTCCTGTTGTAGATCGTTGATTGTTATCGACTTCTTTCAGAAAATTTGCTGTGTTGCGGCAAGACATCAATCCTAACAACATCCACTGTCGCAATCCTTAGTGTTGGAAGCTCAAGAAAGACATTTGTCGCACGTGATCCCAGACAACATGGATGCGTTTTGGGAAAAAATATGTGCTGCATATTTGGACTGCCTTGCTGAAAAATCAGCCATGTAAACGTTGCCATACAATTTCTCATATATGTCTGATTCGACACTAGCGTTTTCGTTGTCGTACTGGAAGTTTCTTGTCAGTAAAGTTAACTAGAAGCACGGGGCGTGTTCACTCACTGCTTGTTTTCGGAATAAGTGTTTGTCAAATGAGCAGACGCTAGAAACGTGGACTCATGAATGCAGTTTAAGACGCTTCAAGCTTTACGCTATTTGTGACGAATAGCACATCGAACGCTTCTTTGTGTTTGTGTCGGAGCAAAGTACGAAGTCCTCTCCCCCTGATCACCTTGCCGTCCGATTTCGCTTTCAACAATATACAGTAGCCAGCCGTGCTTAGTTAGTTCACCTACTGGTCATTTAATGCTGTTTCTCTCACTCTCGTTTACTCTTCATTCAGAGGTCTGCAGTGTCAGGATCGCCACGGGAACTGCAGCGCACAGCCGAATGACATAGAGTGTTAAAGTGTAGAAGAATTTAGAACACTTTTAACACAGGTGCTAAGGGCTGAAAGCACCCGGTAACCTCTCCCACAGTGATTATCACCTTCTGCTTCAAGTGGAGGTTATATCGTATCAACGGCTACGTTCTTGCCTCTGACGAAACTCTCTAGCAACTGTTGTGCACTTGCCCTGAAAGGGCAGCTGAATCACCTTTAGGAAGAGAATGACCTTGGAGTGTATATCACGGTTTGTTAACTGCTGAATTCGAAAATGAATGTGAGAGTTATCAAAAGTGAACGCAAATAGCATTTTATGGCAAAATATAGTGGCTGAGGTAGCCGGGCGTTTTGAGACTTAGAGCGAACGCGGTGACGTTATCTTCGGTATGTCTTGTCGTCTGCAGCGCTGTTGAAGCGTGGCCTCCGCGGTTAGCTCCCGCAACGGCGCGCAGCCGGAGGTAATCACGGAAGCCGCGGTTGGAAATACGAGAGACGCTTGTTCACATTTCGCTAGGCTGTTTGTCGTCATGGCGAATATTGTAATCCAGCTGCCGAGAGAGAGAAAGTCACAGTTTCACCGCAAGGGCGAAGCAATGAATGCGATAACAACAAATTGTAGTGTTATACGAGGTGAGGCTGGCAGCTAACTGTTTTGTATCCGATCTGGCGCAACTACAAAACGCTGTTGTAGGAGAATACGGCCGCTCCAGGGAGAGGTGCTCTCCGCATAGTCACTTTGCGTTGAGAGCGCAGCACGTAGAAGGGTGTACGAGCCGCCCGCTGTGATGGCTGTCAAGATAGCGCGCGCGCCAGCGATCGCCACCGCGCCCTTAGATTCAAAGTTCAAAGTTGCGCTGTTCGCGCGACACCCCTTCCCCCCTCCGCGCGAATGCGCCCTTCATGGACGCACAACATGGCTCCAACATGGCTGCTTAGATGATGTCAAGGCAGTATAATCACGCGGCAATTCACCTGCTTCAGTGTGATAACGGTGCCGCTAGAACGTTATTGGGCATCTGTGCGAGAATAAGAAAGGAACCAGCATGCGATGTACTGATAACACTAATGGGACATCACAAAGTTCGCGTCCCACCATGTTGGTGCTCCAATGTCGCTGTTTCAGTGGCGTCAGTGCAAGCCATCTATGAAAACAGCATCAACCTGCTCACCTATGTTTAAGAAGCTGCTGATGTCGTGAAGTAATTGTGTCAGTTTCGTTGCAGTGCTGAGGCCCTACCTGAAGAAGCGGCGAAAGGCGGGCTAGTTGGCACATTTGGTAGGAGAGATTTCCTAAAGGTAATTGTTAAGCACCTGCGGCAAAGCGTCTATCAAACAAACGAGCGGCCGGGATACTATCAGGACCACACGTCTTCTTGGCGTCTAAGTTTAATATCATGCCTCAAGGGACAATGGCACACAGTCGACTGGAAGGTATGGTTTAGAATCTAAATCAGACATCAAAGAATTGTCAGTCGTAACGACAGAGCAGAAGTAGGCGAAGCAGGAGTAAATGTCTGCGGATGAGAAACTGAAACATCGTTAATCGTTAGTGTGTCCGAGGATGATCCCTGTGGAAGGATAGCTTCCCAAAATTTACGGGGTTTGGCGGTCAATAATTTTGAGAACGGCACCTTGTAATAAAATTATTTTGCGGCATCTATCATAGAAAAAAGCACATTTTAACGTTAAGAAACTCCGTGAGCTTCGTGGAGTTGACAGAGCGTTTCAATGGACACTCTCTGGGGACACGGCGTAATAGATGCAAAACGTCTCTAGACATCCAGATTTCAGAGATTGTTTTTTTTTTGTTCTTAAATGAATGAAACTGTTAATACACTTACTGACAAGGTTTTCGAAGAAACTTGCTGAGGTATGTATATCCATAAGCAGCAATAGAAACTCAAGTTTTACGCATGGAACTTATGCATATGAGCAAGTCGCCAGCTCTACGTGAGTAAGAATGCACGATTCGACATGCGGACAGTGAATGTAGGCACCTTAAGGAGGCGAAGAGCAATTACGTTGAAACGTTTAGGTTGTGTTTAATATTGCGCCCATTGAGAGGACGCTAATGCGATAGTATCGATACTTCGACAGGAGGTAGAATCAAAGCGAGTCTGTAAGGACACGGCTATGATCTGCAGCCGCGGCGGCAATATTTCCATGAGGGCGAAATGCAAAAATATTATGGAGGTCACTTCAAGAAAGTTGATTCGCAGTCCTCCAGAAAGGTAAGCCTCAAAATCATATCACTGATGCGACACGTAAAACAGCATATTTTTCTTAAACTCACTTTATTGGGGTACACTTTCGAGGTATACTTCTAAGCGGGCTCTCAGCGACACGACTTCGTGATACGGCAAGTAACCATTTTCGCGCAACCATAAGAAGGGCTTCCAAATTCTTCGCTCCGTCTGCAGCGCGGAACGGGGGAGGTAGTTTTGGCACGAGGCTTGGCAATACAATAAAAACAGTGCGAGAGCAACCAGAGGATCAGGAGTATTCAGCCTTCCTGCGGAGTGGGAAGGGGTGGCCCAAGTGAAAACTACTTCCGCGAAGCTGCGCCGCCTCTGCTGTTTCTTGTTGCTTGCAACCAACTTGTTGTCTTTTTTGAGTAGAGCCCCTTCGCTCCCACCGTTCGCCCACGGCTGCAGCATTTCCCGTGAGGTCCTGCCGTAACAACGGCGTGATACGCCCGAGCAGCGGGCTCTTTCAAGGGGTGAGCGTGGGAGGTCCGTGCAGGCTGCGGCGCCCCGCTGTCGAGACACGTTCCCGACCCCGTTCTATAAACAAACAATGTGTTAACAAAACCTAGGAGGAACTCGATATTCGAAAAGAAATTATTCAAGCAGGCGATGTGGACATTAGAAAATTCATTCGTATTAATAAGGCTCAGGTTACTTCACGCACTCTGAGCGCACGAACACCAGTTTTGAATAATCTGCCGGAAGGCTAACTCACTGATACTGATCCTGATTTATTTGTTTCCTTTGCTCTAGCGCCTGCTTTATGCGTTCGTGTTGTCACACTTGTAAATAGGGAGTCCGGATATCACGTGTTATCAGAACTGCAACGTGCTGGACGAAGCGGTGGTGAGGTATGTCTCCACCCCATAACTACTCTAACCTCAAATAGACGAAAGTTGTTAAGCATCTTCACTAGCAGCACAAATGCAGTGTCACTAAATCATTTTACACGAAAATGTAATGTCTCAGTGTGACGAATGAAATTCAGTGTAGTTTATATCGTGAAGAATGGAAATGCAGCAGCACTGAACTATTGCCTAGTTCATGAGCTGCTTTCACCTTAGCGCGTTTGTCGCTGCTTAGCAAGCAAGATTTTGCAGTTCCAATTCGACATCTGCAAATGACCAAAAGGAGCCATTGGCAGTCGAGTTTGAACCGTAATCACCGTAAACAGCATAGCCACTTCAGTGTGAGGAAATGGGGCTGCCAACACGTGTCCTGCAGAAGTAGACATGTTCCCTTCGGAAGCAGACGTGTGGATATGAAGACAGGAATCACCACTGCAACATTTGGGACTATGTATGCTGTCTCAATTCAGCTTCAGTCGCGACACTTTGCTCAATAAAGGTGTCTTGCTGGGCCAGTTGGTTCACAACATTAAACGCTGCGCAAAAAACACGGACACAGAAAAGGAGCACACTACGCAGCGCCAACTATCAACTCAGATTTATTGAAGAACACACACCCATATACACTCATGAAAAACAAACACGCGATCCAAAAACGAAAAGAAAAGAGGAGATTTAGGCATTGGCAATGAGGAAACCTAATTCGATATTATACAACAGTGTTGACGGCCGCGCGACACATGCTTCACCAAATTTGATGATAAAAACGCCCCTTCAACCTCTCGCTCCGTCTTTCCTTTTAATCTTGCGAGCACAGTTGCTTCTGTCAGCCTAGGCGCGCAGCCACACTCCCTGCAATGCAGCGAAAAGTTTCAACACGGCGGTCCACTCAAAGAGGCCCTGTGGTCAAGTAATCTATTATTTAAACAGCGCTCCGTCTGCCCGACATAGCAATTTCCACATGACAAAGGTATGTTATATACCACTCTCTTGCCGCAATCAACAAACTTTTTCTGATGCTTTATCCCGCAATCGTGGTTCTCCCGACCTTGCCTGTGCGGCTTCTTGTCTACAGCCGCACAAAGCTGGCCAAGCTTGTTGCCACCCGAAAAAAACCACATTATGCGCTGTGTAGTGTGCTCCTTCTCTGTGTCCGTGTTTTTTTGCGCTGCATTTAATGATGACACTTTGCTCATGGTCCTACAAACAAGCAGCCTTGCTATGGACGTCAGCAGATGCATTGGTAAATGTATGAAATGGAGGCAATACAGTTATTCCAAATACTGGAGCATGGAAACCTTAGCTTCTGCGTATACATAGAATACTTGATGATAATGTTAGGGATCTTTATATGGCAATCCAGAGGTTTGAAGGACTATGGGAGGTAAGGTTTTACTCTTTTTTTGAGAAAAATGACGGCCAAGCGCTTAGAACAATAGCGAAACACCCAGTCGTTCTTTGAAAGCGCCAGAGGACAGCTATGCGGGCTGTCATTCTCCGGGTTACTCACTGAATGAGTGGATAGTCACCGGCTTTTGAAAGGTGAGGAGCCATTTATATTATCTATTGCCTGTGGTAAAGCAACAAAAATCTCAGGATTTTCTTACGCAAAATCTTCCATCTGCGATTATCAGAGGCAGATGCTAGCATTTACAGTTGACCGCAAGGCCTGTAATATCTTAACCATGCATGTAATATTCTTTATTATAATATTCTTTATTTTGTCATGTGTACAAAGACTTCGTTACATGCCATCGAGATGAGGCAAAAGCAGACAGAGAGAACTGTTTCCTGACTAGGCCAATATCCGTGACTTCCTGAATGTACACCAGAGACTTTCCTTCTAACGTTCATACGTAAAATAATCTACTAGGCAATATAATTCGTGGCGGACCTTCAGTGAATTATGACGTTCGGTCATGACGTCAAAGAAAACCACTTGTATTGCTTGTTGAATGGCAAGCTTTTGAGATTGAATGTCTGTCTTGCTGGCCATCATGATATTCCCGGAAACAAAATAAACCTTATTTGTGTGCGGATATCCTAAAGCGGATGACAACCTGATAGTCTACGAGCATGGCGAACTCTATTGGTTCGTATTTCTAGACGTTGGCGCTTGCCGTTGCTGAACAAAGTACAAGTATCGACGTATTTCGGGACGTAGGCATAATTTCAGGGTGTGTTCAATGACTCGGCTCCAAAATTCACGAGAGGGTGCTCGCATGAAACAATTATGGGGTGGAAATATTTACGCGTACCAAATTTCAGTTGCTACCCTCAGCCGTTTTGTACGAATAACCCATGGTATAAGCTCGAGTGTCGTCAAATTCCCACACATGTGAAATAACAAGCGCAACAACATACACCGTATGAAGATTAAAATGATTCAAATGTTTTAATGGCTGTATTTGAGCTCTTGCCCTCAAGAACTGAAGAGCAATACTCGAACCACTACGTCACAACCTCATGCATCATCAGGCGGAATAGAACACCTTTAAGAATTTGCTCCATGCAAACACGCGCCCTCTTCACAGTGATCTCGGTTTCTTTAAAAAAATTCCTTCGTGCAAGCCAGCACATTTACAAGCTTGGTGCGTTTCCACTTACAGCTTGGTGTTGTTTTCTTTTGTTGTAAATGTAATGACAAATGCATATATATGTACCCACTCCTGCCTACGACTTCGCATAGAAGTCGGCAGTACTGAATAAATAAATAAAATAAATAAATAACAACGTTAACGGAGTATCTACAGATTGTCAATCAGTGAAATGTGGGTGCAGTTAAATACTTTAAAAATACTTCCTCAACGGGGAGTTTGAAGTGTCCTGTGAGTTCTCCTCGTTCGTTTCAAACACACGCACTTCGAATGGGCTCAAATACTGTACACAGTTATTGCGAGAAACGTCGATGCATGGCTTCCGCTGACATTTTTTCTCGAGGCACGCCTCGCGATCATTTCATGGCTGAACGTACATCCCAATTCTTATTTACAGTGGCATATTGCTTAAGAATACATGAAGAAATGATAAAAGCTTACCTGTAACGTCGTATCCTGTAACCAAGGAATGATGAGACCGCCACGAAAGGGTATAGGGCAGAAAATGAATGCATGTTGCGTTGTATGTTGCCTAAGAAGTCTAGGTAACTACCCAGATGCCTTAGATGTCCAAAGTACTGGAAAAAATCAGTTTCGCCGCTAGGGCGAAGCAATGAATGCGATAGCAACAAATTAGAATGTCACGCGAAGAACGGCAAGCAGCTCGATGCTTGCAGCACACCGCACAAGTGCAAAGGACGCACGAAAAGAGCACGCAGAATGAGCGCAAGCTAACAACGGTCACAGCTCGACACTGGCAGCGCGCTGCTCAAAACAACGAAGGACGCTCGAAAAGAACGCACAGGTATACACGGGACGAGCGCAAACAAACAACCGCCATAGCTGTTACTTCGTGCTTGAGCAGCGCGCTACAACTCAGCGCTCTTAGTTATTTTTTCCACTCCGCGTCTCCTGCCGCGCGGTGGCGTTCGACGCATTGTTTCCCTGGTGTTCCACATCGCGAGTGCGTACAGAAATGGGCCACTTTCTAGAGCGCGTCTCAAGGGCAGTTTTCAAACTGAAGCAAAATCTTGGAGCGTTTCTTTAAAGCGTGCCCTTCGGGCAATCTCGCGGGCGATACTGCACACGCTGGAGCACCTACGAGCTCTGCGCACCACCAGCGGTAAATTGTTTATATAAAGATCTCGCCGTTCGTATTCCAAGTGTTCAACGCGGTGCGTTGTGGAGCAAGGGGTCGCAGGTTCAAATCCCGGTAGCGCCCTTCGGAAATGTTTTTTTCTTTTGATTATTTTTCTTTCTGGCTTATATATATATATATATATATATATATATATATATATATATATATATATATATATATATATATATATATACTCATACATATTCGGGACATGACCGCGACGGTGACGGCAAAGGAAAAAAACCCGCCGAGAGTGTCCATATAATTGCTATCGCAATAAAAGCGGTCTGTTTTGCGTTCCCAAAGAGCGCGTGGTTTTAATTCGACACAATATCGTCATGAACATTGGCTAGGGTAGTTCTCGGCCAGAAAACAAATGAGCCCAGAGTTTGTTTAGAAATAAAATGTCCTTAAGCTAAAGCTTTTTTACTTTGATCAAGTCATGCGAGCAACGAGTCAGAGAAAACAGGACTGAGCTGAAAGAGATTGTACTAGATGGGTTTCATTGACATTCATACACCCCGGTGTCTGCGCGCAAATGTCAATACCGAAGTGTTCATTCGCAAGTCGTGTATTTCTGACAGTTTCTCATGTAACAAACGGTAAAGTGTAAGCCGTTATTTTTTTCTTCAGAATGTTCAACAAAATTTGTCAAGATTGCTATGACAAGCTATTAAAGAAACATATTTCTTAATTATAATCAGTAAAAAATTACACCGTGCCTCCCAGTCAGTGCTCTGTGGCAGACATGCCTTACCCAACACGATGCCCAAGTAGTCATTCCAGAACGTTCTTCTGAACAGCCTAATGCATAGTGCTCCGAAAGTTGTGTGAAATGAATAATAACCGGTGAAAAGTAATGCGGGCAACAGCGTACTGAATATGCATGTCCTTGCCCAGGAATATGCAACTGCCCGAATCTTTCCATTTTGCACGAAAAAAAAAAAAGAATAAGTCCTTCGAAGTGGGGCTCATGCCGTTTTGATCTATTACAGTTTTTCAGTGTGAATATGTTGTCCAAGCTCAGATTCTGAAATAGGGCACGAGTTGCAGGAAAAGTGCGTGCGCCAAGATATGTTTCACAACATCAGCAGCTCGATCTTGGCAGTACATATCGCTGCTGTTTTTCAGTAGCTGCACGTGCTGCGCTCCTCAGACCGGCCCCGGATATAGAAAACGATGATGCTTCGGATCTTGCAATTTAAGCACCCATCAGTAGCAATCTGTGGGGAATGCAAATCATGCGCCACATGACGCAGACGACGCAAATGGTGCTTTTAACGAGCGGTGCACAGTGGCAGAGATATTAAGCGGAGCCGATCTTCACCATAATGATTGCGCAACCATTAGGCTAAGTTTCTGTGCTTCATTTTGCAGATTGCCAGTTTCTGTACAGTTTCTACAAAATAAATGTTTGGGATAATTTTACGACGACGAGCAAACGCAGGTTGCGTATGCTACCATGCCATCACTGAGTGCAGTGTACACGTTCCTGCGTGGGTGACACAAGAACAAAGGCTCTTTAATTAAATGAGCCTTGATTCGGGTTAGTTCATTGTATTTACTGACTGAAACACACGGTGGTGTAATGAAGAGAATAAATTCTGGCAGGCCCCATATTCGATGATTCAATTTATGCGATGGCATTCAAACGCTTTACACACTTTATATAACTTCTATTGTAGCCGATCGAACAGAGCGCCACAAAGCGTCCACGCCTTCATTCATTTGCTAACCGAGATTGCAGTGGCAGTGTTTTACAGCGAAAGCTGTTATGAGATCACAACAGCAGCCGCTTTTGGTGCCGTAGTTGCCACCGCCGCCGGGGTGCGTAACCGCTATCGCGCGAAATAAGAAAAATTACACCATCTCCCACTAAAGAGAACCATGTGGGGATCCGAAGCAGCGCATGGGTCGACTTAAAGTTCGATCCATCAGGGGCACCTTGCCCAATGTTAACGCGTCCTTGCAAGTGGAGCACACGATGAATTCACTGTAGTTGCTGTTGCTGTTACTCGTCCCGAACTCTTGTTGGAGCACGCCACGCGGGTTTATCGCGCATCTGCAGAATCTCGTTCCCCGACGCCATCACGTGATTCCCCGACGCCATCAGTTCCCCGACGTTCCCCGACGCTATCACCTGAGAGAGTGTAAGGAGGAGAGGCCACAGCGTCTTACCCAGCCCCTTACACAGGCCCGAACGCGCTAGCGCATGCCAGCACACATGGTTTTGTCTGCGTTACTGCAAGCTAGGACAGCATACGGCAGCCCGGGCCCCTAAAGTTCTCTGCACGTACCATCATCAAGGCGGTCGAAGAACGAGAGGAAGAAGACTTCTCCTTGGCGCAAGCGCGCCCTCAGTATGTTGCAGATGGCTATGCTAGGTGGTAGAAAGCGGACGGTCGCCAAGGGACGGACACAACCCCGAGCAAAAGCTGCTTCGCGTCTAAAAAAGAATATCCAGGATCGGATGGAATTTGAACACCGGCCATCTGCGCGGTAGTCGAGTATTATACCACAAAGCCACGCCTGTGCTTGAAGCTCCTTGGCAAAAAGACCCTCCTGTCGCGCGAGGAATCGCGTTCACATATATATTATAGCGTGGTAGAAGAGTAAAATAACAACCAGGCGTCACACAATGCGAATGGCGCAAGAGGGTCGTTGAATGCTTCCAACCCATTAGAAAGGGCTCAGCCATAATTCTTCATCGTCATCATACACAGCATCAACAAAGTGCACATAATGCCTTACATATGTTTAGAGGGTACCACGCTTCTCCGCAGAATGAAGAATAATAGCTGGCATAGGGGCTGCTGCAGTACTTCACAAAAAAATTACACCATTTTCCGCTAAAGGGGACCATGAGGCGATGCGAAGCCGGTGCACTTGCACGATCGCGTTCCGTTGGCATTCTTTGGGCATGCTACCGACCTCGCGTCGTGGAACGCGAAGAGAAACGCTACGCGCGTCTTGTCTTCCCTCTAGCCTGGCCGTTAATTCTCGCAGGGCGAGCGGGGAACGCAGTCGGCAGGCTGCATGCGAAGGGGGGCAGCGTAGGAGAGGAGAGAGAGGGGGAGGGGACGCGCATGCGCTGGTGCTCATCGCGGCGTTGCGCAGGAGACAATTTCGGCATGTCTAGCCCGCGTTTCAGAGGAAGAGTGGAAAGGGGGACTGGAGAGGGGAAGTGGAGAGGGGAGAGGGAAAGGGGAGATGAAAAGTGGAGAGGGGGAAATGGGAGAGGTGAAAGGGGAGAGGGTATACGATTGCGCAGTAAGGGTGGTCACGCCACACACCACCACCACCAACACCACCACCACCACCACCACCACAGGATTGAACTCCGCCATAAGATACTTCCATCTAAAATTACGATGATTTATGGCGCAGTGGGCACCTTGCTCGTGTTGTCGCATTAGTTGCCCCAAGGGGGTTTACAAAGGGCTTTAGAAAGGCCGCTCTTTCAGCTTTCGCTGTGACTGTGCGGCGCGTTCAGCGCAGGCCTGGCAATTTTTTCCCCATTTTACTGCCGCGCGTAGCCATCGCCCCTTTCTCAGCTGCAGTATGACCGATCATAAGTGCTTGATTACAACGCTGCTGGAGCATGCTTGATTCTTCGTAGGCGCTACATTTTCTTTTTCTGAATTTTTTTTTTTTGCGGTCATGCAATCGTGCCGAGATACATACTCATGCCAAGTAAGTGAACTGTAGCCAAAGGAATGCTCTCGAATTTTAAAATAAACTGATGCATGTCGCGCAAAAGGAAGCAAAACGGAAAGGCAAGCTAGTTGGTACTGATTCATAATGGTGTAATAGTAGCGCAAAAAAAGACGAAGACAAGAAAGTGAACACCACAAGCGCTTACTCACAACTAAAAGCTTTATTGCTTCGAACAGAAAATATATCTAAACTTGACGCTCGACTAATTCCCGCGCATGCGCATCGTGGGCAAGGCAAAAGGCAAAAATCAGAACAAAAACACACCGCCTTCAACCCCCCTCCCCCCAACAGGCTACCCCCTTTCCTTGAGTAGCATCACTTCCCTCTCCGATATGGCTAAAGAAGGATAACTAACGCACGTAGATGCCCTCGTGTTAATATGAAAAGCTTCAGCAAGTTCTCGTGTCGGGCGATCGTGGTGTTTAAACAAGATCTCCGTCGCGGGGAATTGCGCTTCGCACCGGCACTCAGCGCAGTGCATGGCCAAGTGCGTTAGGGGTCTCCCCTGCAAGGAAGACTGATGCTCTCTTAGACGTATGTTCAAACATCGGCCTGTCTGGCCGACGTAGGCACGACCACACGACAGAGGGATGCAATAGACGACGTTGGCCCTGCACGACACAAACCTAACTTTGTGGTTAATAGAGCAACCGCGCGTCCCGACATTGTCAAGCCTGTTGCCGACCATTGAACATAGTCTGCCTAGCTTGTTACTAGCAGAGAAAACCACCTTCAGCCCAAATCGCTGGGCAGTCTTCTTAAGCCGATGTGAGAGCGCGTGTACGTATGGCATACCAACCATTTTATCATTTTGATTCGTGTTCTGGCTGCGTGCATCGATACGTTTTATCTGTTTGATGAGGCGCTGGAAGGTGATTTTTATTACCGATATAGGAAAGGTTGCGTTCTTTAGACGATCCACCTGCTCCTGAAAGCTGCGAAGAGCGAACACCTCCTCACCAGGAGGTGTTCCTGCATTGCCCTGTAGAGACTTTTCATCTGCACTTTATGTCCGATGTATATAATCCCCGCTCTTTCAGTAGCACAAACGGGGTGGACGTGTGTAAAAATAAAATAAATAAATAAATAAATAAATAAATAAAACTACCTAAGACGACTTGTAGGCAAAAGCCATGTTTTTTTTTCTTCCCACATAAACATGTTGGAAGTTAGCGCCTGTCTTCGTCGGTTGTCACTCGGTCCTTGTCTCGCGTTGTGCGCTAGATGCTGTAAAGGACAGTGCTATCTACCATAATGAACCGCCGCTAATTGCCCTTCGTCCACTCCTCTTCGATGTAATTCTTTCTGGAAGCAATGTTCCAGTATTGTTATGTATACATCCAGTGCCGCGTAAGAATAACGCTTAAATACGTGAATTACATGCTTGAAATAAAAGTTCGGGCGTTACATGCACAACAGATTGCAGTGTACAGGGCGATAGTGCAAGTGATGCCGCAAATAACTATTAGCTATTGACTTGAGGACTTATGTCGAAGTTGCTAAATTGAAGCCGAGACGAAAAAAATCACAGCATATCCACGGAGTGAATGATGATGAGTGGGAGAAGCTGTGGAGTTTATACTAAAGGTTCGATTAGATTTATGACGACTTGCAGCTCACTTTAATTTTACATGTACGCTGCGAATTTTCATTCTTTAATCACGCACAGGAGAAATCGCAGACACGCGCTACCTTGGAGGCCAAATCCAGTGCCCATATATACGGGTTGGTCTGTGAATGGTTGTGCAGCGCGAGCGGTCGGTTTTTTTCAATCAAGACGCTGCCGCGACGCTGCCTCGCGACGCTGCCTGCGTCGGCGCCGCTGCGCCGCGAGGCAAGATAAGGGGAGGGGGGGACCGTAGGAGAGGAGAAACATCTGGCGTCTTTCGTTAAGCAGCTGGCGTCTTTTCGTTTTGCTTTAGAAACATCCGGCGTCTTTTCGTTTTGCTTTTAGAAAACATCTGGCGTCTTTCCTTGGTTTATTTCATCAATCAACGGCGTTTTGAACAAAATTTTTATTGTTTAATCACGCACAGGAGAAATCTCAGCAGGCACTACCTTGGAGGTAAAGAATGGCTGCTGATGGGAATGAGAGACAGAAGAAGTCGGCTTTTAGCTAACACTTACACTTCTACTTCTACTAACGTTTCCTACTGGAACATGCCAATGGCTGCTAATGGGGAATGAGAGACAGAAGAATTCGGCTTTTAGTTAACGCGCACGCTGCGAATTTTTTATTGTTCAACAACGCACAGGAGAAATCTCCCACCGGCACCACCTTGGAGGTCAAGATCTGGTACTAGCGTTAAGACTGGTTACGCAGTACGACGGGGACGAACGGGTGCCGCTTTAAGGAGCTTCGCCCCTAAAAGCGCCTTCGGGCGAAAAGTGCATCGGGAAAAAGTGCCTTCGGTGGAATGAAAGAAACACATGTATCACATATTTCAATATCTTGCGCGTAGTATTATACATTTCGTGCAGTTTCATCTCAACCGAAAGAAATAACTTCTTTTGTTTTCACATAGTGGATTGCTGGCACACCCAGTTTACTTGACTAAATGCTTGCTGATGACCTAGCATTTGCATGTATATTCTTGACAAAGTAAGTGCTTAAGTAGACGAAGGAAAGAAATGAAGACGGGATAAGAGCTTTTCCGTTGTCCATTTGTGCCCTTCCGCGCTGTGTCTGTGTCTTGTGCTCACTATGTATGCCTACAAGCTATAATCTGCGCTGAGCAACAGTCACTCATACCTATAGCGTTGTGATACAATAAGCACGCCTGCTTGGTTTAGAAGGAGAAACATACCAGAAAGAAACTCGGGCAGCTGAGCGAAAACGAGCAAGTGGCACCGCAAGTCACGTGCAATTTTTTCTCGTTTCTCTTTTATCTCTTCAGAGAGCAGTACTTAACCGCGTTGTCCGTGTAGTGAGCACTTTTCTGACGACCGAGGCCGCAAATGGTAGCGCTCGGCTTCGTCTCGTCAGCGTGCGCCCGCTCCCATCGCCGCAGTCAATGAGGCCAGCGGGCGCTGGCGGCACCGACGACGACGTTCGGGCGGAGAGAAATCGCCGAGACGCCGACCGGTTTCTCCGCGGCGGCCGCCGCCGAGTTCGCCATTAACTAGACCAGCCCTGTCGGCTGTCTCCTACAAGTTGCGTGCAGCGGAGCTGGATGCACGGGCATTCGTTCGTGACGTCCGTACCGTACGCTGCAGCAGGCGAGCGTAGTACACCAGGGCAGCTGATCGAATCCGAGCTCGCTTTCGTTTCGCGATGGACGCTGAATAAGGACAATGAAACGGTCGCTGATCGATCGCCTGATGACGGGTTTGCAGAGCTCAGCTCTTCCGTCTCTCCTTACAGGATGATTCGTGCGCATTGGTTACTGTGGCACACATTGAGCGACGCACAAATGAAACCAATATATTATATTCACGGTGTACAGGGTTCCATAGCGTCTAACTTTGACAAAAAATAACCATATGACCCGAATGTAATCAGCAGTGATCGAGTGCGTTCCAAATACGTGTGACTATCGTTATAATTATCGTAACGATAGGACTTCTTCAAACTGACTTCGTTTTCGAACGTAATCTACTGCAATAGGACAATGAATAAAGTTGTAACTTGTCTGAGTTTGCTGGTCAAGGACATACCGGTATGAGAGAGAAGCTTAGCGATTACATTTTTATATAGATATGCACTGTTGTGGCAGGTTTATCTTCGGATGACAAGGAAAGTATACTATAGCAAACATACCATTTTAGTTAGACGTGTCCTTTGGTTTAGCGAAGTTTCAGCTTTCTAGAAGAATGTGCAGCCTAGACTGCACTCAGGTCTAATCTATACTTGCTCCTCAAAGTTGGTAGCTATGTGATACACCGTTTCCACCTGCAGACACATTTGTTTCGAGTTATCAATAAGCATTGTCACCATGAACCAGCTTGGCCTTCCTGTTGAACCGTTGTCGCCCCACTCATGCGTACATCTTGTTTGCTACATCGAGCTTCAGGAAAATGCCAGCTGTTTAGCCGAACCGCACACGTTGCGGAACGTCCTCCGCTGAAAATGCGACCGCTGCGGCAGCACGTGCGGCGCTGCACAGAAAACACCGGCGATAGACTGACGTCGGCATGGGCGTACGAAGTTTTCCTCGGGCGCTCGTCTTAGCCGCGAAGCGTAGACGAAGACGCACCCGAGCGCGAGGCGGCGAGTCAGCCGATGCGGGCCGAGCTCAACCCGTTACGCCGGCGTCGAGGAACACGCGCCGCAAATGAGGGCCTATCGGTGCCTCATTTGCGTTCGGTGCCAGGTCGGGATTCCGACGAGGCGTCAATGGCGGCTCCAGAGAGTGACCGCGACGATTGCTTGGTGCGTGCATGGCGAACTATGCGTGCCCGAGGCATTGCTAATGATTGCTCCAGGGACAAGGACCTCTGGGCAATCGTACAGTAGGGCGCCTGTTAATGCTCGTGCGGCCTGCATCGAGGTTTTCAAAGCAGGGCACCCCTCATGTTAATGAACGGCCGAATCAGTGCGCTTAAAGTGTAGAACTACGTGCTTGATATATGGCGCTGCCGAACTACGTAATATAGCGACATCTGGTCTATGCCTTCCCTTCCTGCCTTCTTCCTTGTAGGGTGCGAATAATTATGCGAGGAAATTTCAGCTCACGAACGGGAGTAATGCAAGGCAGGCATAATGTTCTCTTTTTACACCTATCGTTTTTTACACAAGGAAATTCAGCGAAAAACTGATATAACTCTGCCTTAACCTGCCTTTTCGTTGTCATTTTGCGTGTATAGGCTTTCACCCCGATTATGTTCCAATGTCACGGGAGATCGTGGACGATATATCAGCTTAAAACCTCGAAAGTTCCTGTATAAAGGTGCATGAGCCAGTACTGTACGACCCTTGCCATAGTTGATTACAACAGATACGTAAGTTGTTTAGTGTTTCGTATATGTCTATGAGCTCAATAAAGGCAAGCGAAAGCATCACGTGTGTTACTAAAATTGCTGAGAAGGAACAAGTGCGTTCGGAGATATAGGAATTTGAAGTGATGATTCAGTCCAGGCTACAAATGCTCAGCTCCCATTGAAGTGTGCTATATCATCGTTTCGGCACGTAACGTCTCTACGGAATGAAGAGCTGTTAGCCGTCAAGTTGTCGGAAAGTATTGCCACTCGGTCGGGTTAGGTGCGGATATTTAACGGTTTTAATTTGCTAAATCTAAACGGGTACGTTCGGACAAACGCTTGGTTCAGTATGCACTTGAAGGCACAGGAAAAGCAGGAACGAACGGGAAAATCACTTCTTTATTGACGCCGACCCAAGCATGCTTTTCAGGCGTTCGAGACCAGAAAGTAGGAAGGCGCCGCGTCAAGGCGACGGTCTCTCGGCACACAGCGGCAACCGCGAGGTCACGCGTGGCCGGACACACTACTGGCGCTGCGCACTGCATCAGTTCTGCGTGACTGGTGACGGCGACGGAGGAGGGGCGTTTTTTATTCGGAATCACACACTTGTCGCGGGCGCGCCCGTTTTCTGCCGGCCGGAGCGCGCAAGCAACGGGACACTTTGCGGCAAGCAGTCCAGCTGGCGGCGGTGAGCTAGCAGAGACAGTCCGAGAGGGGACGGCGTAACGGCACCTGCGGCCGGTTGATTGGGATCCACGTGGCCGCCGGCGTCCTTGGGCACCGGTCCAGGCGGCGAGGCCAGACCGGTCCCGAAGAAGATGCCGCCACCGCCTGCCCCGCGGGCACGGAAGGCGATGACGAACACAACGGTTTCTACTTGCGGAAGGCGAAGTAGTCTCCCGTCGGGTCCTCAAGCCACGGGTAGTTCTGCGGACACTCGACACACGTGTGCAGACGGATCGTCTCACCGGGCAGTTCCCTAGTTGTCAGCGGGCAGGCGTTGGGCAGGCTGCAGTAGGCCTGGCCCTTGACATCACACTTCTCCTTCCAGGGCGCGAAGTCCCTGATGGCCGACAGCTCTGTAGGCTGCTGCATCCACTGCAGCACCTGAGTCATGGTCACGAAGAACACGTCGTTCTTGTCCAGAGTCTCGTCGATCCATTGAATGAATGCATCTAAGTACTCGGGGTTCAGTTTCAGCCAACCGGCGTGGAAGTAGAGTCCGAGAGGCGCGCGGTTGGTCTTGTAATGCCTGTCCAGGTTGTGGTTAAGGAAGTTGTAGAATTGCTCGCCCGAGATGATGTTGCTGCAAGAATCCACCATGGCACAACCGGCCAGCTCTTCGTCGAAAGTTGGGTCGTCTCTCCGGTCCAGCTCGTTCATGACCATTTCCCAGACGGCGTGAGATCGGCTGGGACAGTTCTGGCCGTTACCGTGGCACTTGTGGGGCATGCGGAAATAGAGGGTGTAAGGCCACAGAGGAGGGTTGCTCAGTGGAGCTGCGATGGTTGAGTCGTACAGGAATGCCTGCTCTTCCATCATGAAGAACTGGCTGTTGCCGCCCACCCTGAGGTAGGGGGCGCGCACTCCCACGATCGAATTGTCAGTGATGTTGGCGAAGCGCTCCATGATGAGACGCACCCCAGCCATCTCCTTGGCCCAGGTCTCGGTGCTGGCCTCGGACCAGTACTTCTCCTCGTGCTTGTGCCTGTGCGCGCAGAGGGAGCAAGAAGGGAGAGTCAAGGCGCCATCAGCAAAGCGGTCACGCACCTGTCGGCGCAGAACAAGTTTGTAACAGGCCCAACAAGGACAGCGGCCGAGCAGAACCACGCGGCGCTTTCGATAGAGAGCGAGATAAGAGGCTGCAAGGAAGGGCCGCCTGTTCTCTTGCTTTGTAACTGCACGACCGCGCAACTACGGCGACGACTTTTTTTCTTTTGCGCAATAAAGAATTGCGTGTCAAGCGCAATCTGTGCCGAGAGTAGGTGAAAGAATACGCGAAAACGAAAACGGTGTAACGAAGAGGTCACTTTCACCTCCATTAGAAACAGAAAGCTGCATTTAGAGATATGAATCCTCTTTGCTCATGATCTGATGCTGTTGCAGTGACCCCCTGAGCGCGTCCCTCACAAAGCATTTTCGCGACCTCGGCGGGGCGCCGCGCTGATTCTAAATTGCCCCGGCTTTCTTTAAGTCGCCGGATTCCAGACATCGAGGCTAAAGGAAGTGGACAAGCAAGAAGGCATGCAGAACGGTTTCCCTCACGTGATTGAGTGCGCAGCCATTTCGTGTCCCCGACGGTGGAGCTCCTGCACAGCGGAGTAGTTGGTGTACTTGTGGGAAACGAAGAAGGTGGCCTTGATTTGGCAGCCGTTCGGGTTGTTGCGGCCCTCCTTGAAGATCTTTTCGTAGATGTCGATGTTGTTGTTGTTGATGGCGTCGTCGAAGGTGATGGTGATCATTTGCGGCACCACGTTTGGCTCCAGGCGACCCGGGATCTGAGTGCCGTCGGCTGAGCAGAAACAGTCAGGCAGCACGCACTGGTTCTGGTCGCAGGGGGGTGCCCGGTTCGGGTCCTTGTCGACAGTGCAGGCGTTCTCGTCCGAACCGTCACTGCAGTCGGGGTTGCCGTTACAGAACATCTCCTTGGCAATACAGTCGCCATTTCCGCAGGCCAACTTGCCGGTTTCACAGATTGGCTCGTCTGTCGCCAAGAGAGGGGCTACTAGCCGAGGCTCTGCACGGGCGTGAGACAGCAAACATTGAGGGGGCATACTATGTACTGTAAATCTTCATGACATGCAATAAACACTGATTTAAAGAGATGCTACCTAGCCAGTCTTAATGGAATGATTTTGAAGGATAGAACGAATGGCACTGTAATGCGTACTGAGAGAATCATGCAGGCTTGACCGTTTCCCTCGTGAACATATTAGTTCAAGGAAGATGAAAATAGGCAATATCTATTTTACAGTTGCAATAATGACATCACAAATGAATTGAAATTTCATCTCACATAGAATTAGGACTTTAGATCTGAAGTGACACACGATGACAGGGCGCTAGGCAGGAACGAAACTGTTCACGAGGACAGGTCAGCGTGATAAGCTATAGCTTATTGCTCGCTGTTAATCGAAATACCTGCCATATGAATAAATGTTTGTATTTAGTTGACATTAGTACCGAGGTCCGTAACTATGCGTTACTATGCATGTTATACTCGGTGTTACTATTGCGTGAGAGAAACAGAAGTTCTATTAGTTGCTCGGAAAAGGTATCGCGCTTTGTCTGAATGACCTTGCGTAATATTTCATTATTTACATTTTAAGAGAATATTTGAATAACCACAATATTTACTTGGACGAAATTTTATATGAAGTTTCGGGCGTAAAGAAGCGCCAACTATTATAATTGTGTGTCGATTGTATTCACGCAATGAGTACATTGCAAGAAAACTTCTGCTCAGGTGTATATCATAACTCACAATGCGGAGGAAAACGACGTCTGTCGAGAACAAAGCAGCATACATGAATATACTTAATGTGCTGTCAGTCACACGCGTAAGGCTACACACGCAAGGCTTCAGAGACATTTCACGTTAAAAGACCTTTCACCACTTCTACACCAGGAACTCGTACTTAACAAACCCTGTAGACTCAATACAGCTGAATTTCGTTTTGTTTTTCATAACATGATTAGAAGGTCTTCTGACCGAAAGCTACTATTTCTACCTTTACAGTTGCCCGGAAGTGAGAACATATGAGCAATGCAACGGCAGGCAGCTGTACTGGGAAGAGACAACGAGCAGAGGAATTGCAAGGACTTACTCTCAAGCTGTTCGCAGTTCTTGACATTGGCTTTCCAGTCGCAAGTCTGTTTCTCGATGTCGAAGGCGAGGCCAGATGGACACCGCAGTGCCAGCAGACCCTGGACGGAACACCGAACCACGTCACGGCAGTCTTCGTCCGCCGTGAGACGGAAGTATTCCGAGGGTGAGCGGCCCTTGCAGAGCTCGGCGTCATTCTCGATGTCCGTAGAGATTTGCCGTTTCACTATGGAGGTGGCCCAGGCACCTGATGGGAGGATCGACGCACACGGCGCTTGGTTGCAATTCTAGTGAACATCTGACCGACACAATGCAGCGGTTTACGTAGGTGCAGCGTCATGCACTTAATACAAATGCTCAAACTCTCCACAAGGAGTTCAGCATCGGCGTAACGCAAGCACCTATCATTGCATTCACTGACTTCCTATTATCAATGCAAACGTGGATAGCAGCCTCCCCAAAGGATTGCGAAGTAGTACATGAATTTCATGACAATACGGTAAGCGCATTATTTTCACTCATGCTAGGAATGAAGCCATTTTCTGACATGTTGTTTGAAAGTATGAGGTCCAGTGCCACTGAAAGAACCAGAAGTTTGTGGCTTGAGTTACACATACGCTCACTTAAATTTTGACCATGTGAAGGACGGATTCGACCATAAGATCACAGTCGCGCAAGAGCTAGTTGCTGCAGTAACTTCCCGACATGCGTATGGTCAATTTAATAGTGGGACACATAGCAGGCCCAGGATAACGTGGGTTTTAGCTCAAGCGATTTATCTAGGCGCCAGCAGGTAGGCTTTGGGCACGTGCAGTAAGATCGATCGGATGGCCTGAACTCAACGTCAAGCTAAGTTAGGGCATACAGAACGCTGTTACCGGCCGAAGCTGGGACGCTATTCCGAAAATGTAAATCCATAAGGCTTAGGCTGAACAGGAAGGGTCGGACCAGCTGGTCAGCTTAACACCAATGCAAACGCTGCAGATGAACGCGATTTGAAGTCCACATGATGTCCGATGAAGGCAAAGCCCTCAACAAGGCCACGGCTCAGGCTCAGGTCGGCTTTACGCAGATACCACAGGCGACGACTGGCCTGTGGCGGGAAGCGTTGGGCACGTGCTGAAAGGTGGCTTTGCCTTCATCGGGCAGGTAGGTGGATGACCGATAGGGAGTTCGCAGGCGGCGGATGGGGTCGCAGGGCTCGAACCCCGAACCACGGGTTTGAGGTACGGGTGGGTTATTGCCTACCGTGTGTAGAGACGAGGGTGAGGAGGAAGACGCCGATGAGCCGCACCGTATGTGTCCCCATGGTGTCGGCAGTGCAGAAGCCCGGCCCCGACAGGCGGCCTGGCTTATATAGGTCCTACTTGGCACACGGGCCCCCCTTTCCCGGCGCGTTTCTGGGGCAGCCGCCATTGGCCGCGCGCGCTCTCACGTCAGCTAGACGAGAGGCAACGTCCTCGCCGGTACGGCCAGCGAAAGCGCTTCGAGAAGAGTCGCAACGCTTTCTCGCGATACTGCCGACGACGAGGTGGTGCACGCCCCCTCTCGGACCGGGTCCCCTAAATTTGCGACCGCGCGCGCGTAAAACTTACTCAGTGCTTTTTCTGCAACTTGCGCGCTTTTTTTTTCTTCTCGCTATGTACGACTAAAACGACTGGACTTCAAGCTCACGCACAGTTATTTTGGCGAAGATACGTTGCGGTAACCGTCAGTCAAAGCTAATTTCTAATTTATTGGTCACTTCTTGACGTACTGCGGGCCACCGTGTTAGTTGTCGTTGTTAAGGGTGCATTAGCGCATTGTCAACATTCGTTTGCCACTTTCACCCTTATAAAAACATCTCTGTTGAACATTCATGGTAGCAATGAGGTAGAGAGAAATCGATTCCTGACGATGCATTTCTCGGTGATGTTTATGAAAGGCAGCAAGAAGTGTGCCTTAGAACCTTAATAATAAGAATAATAATAAAAACAACTGCGCCACTGAGAGAAACCACGATGATACGAGCAAGTCGATTTCTCGGTAATTCAGGTATTAGTTTATTTATTTATTTATTTGCAATACTGCCAGTCTCTACTGAGACCATAGCAGGACCATAGTAGTTAGTCACGATTTTGCTACATCAAGGGTCGGTAGTGGTGTAAACAGAACTGACGCCTTGTGAATGCGGAGGCTATTCTTGCGAGTTTAGTGGCCTAGGCATCGATTCGAGGCGGAACTGCGTGCATTGAGTACTTCCTGCCTCGAAACGAGCCCCGGCACGAGTCGGGTGCAGCCGTAGTATGGTGCAGCACTTAACATTGTTAAAGCTTGTTGGTGGGCTAGTAAGCTTTGATGCATATTGAAACGAACACACCCACGAGCAGCGCTCGTGTGTGTGTATGTCCCTGAGTCCCTGCCTTCTCGCACGCTTTTTCGTTTCCATAAGCACCTAACATTTAGCCTTCATTAATTTAATAACGATGAAGCGCAGTACGCGAGGCGAAGGAAGACAAGGCGGACTGTACCAGTGCCACTGCAGAGTGAATATTTATTGGAACCACTTCGCTTCAGCAGGACGGCTCCTGAAAGTGCCCCGGGAGAATCTGAAGCGATCAACGAAACAAATTTTCCAATCAACGCGCGCATGAAGTCGTTACGAAATGCAATATTTGGGAAGCATGTGTAGGCTGTTGACAGCGCGCAACTTGCAGGAAAGTCATAAAGACAGACATGCATATGATGATAAGACTTAGCTGGGGCAGCCCATGAAACTCGCTTCTTTGTTTAATAACCGCTGCCACGCATAGCAGGTCGTCCGTTTGTTAGTGACGCTGCTTCTAAGCTCTCACGTTCTAGTTCAGTTTTTTGAAGACAGGTGTCATCAGTATTCTTTAACCGCGGCAAGGAGTAACCCATTATGTCAAATATACCAAGCGGACCTAAAGTTTACTCTGCAGAATAAAATTTCTAGAGGGGGAGCTTACGAAGCAGTGATGATGCAACATTAGCAAGAGTGCCGTTACTGTTCGATGTCAGAGAAAGTTGTTTAGACCAAGGGGGACATAAAAAAAATATATTGCCAATTGTATGCAGAAGCGGTACATTATTATTGTTCGTACCAACTTCTCGCACTCGAATCGGCTGCAATGCGTCATTCTGGACAGAGCCCACATGTGAGAAATCGAGACGGGCGGGCCTAACAGGCTGAGACGGCAGGAGAGGAGGAGAAAGAGGGCATCGAGATTAGCGAGAACGAAACGTTGAAACAATGGAGCGAACACATTAGGACCATTGCGATGCGTTCCGGTTTCAAGAGGCTTCGCTGCGCCAGCTAGAACCGGCCGAGTGGCCGACGCCCGGACAACGTCCAGACCGTCCTACAGGCCGAGATCGCTGGCCACCCAGACGCTCTTATGGAAGGCTAAGTATGCGTAGACTGAAGGTCGACTCGACCACATTGGCGGGACGTTGAGTTGAGGGCAGTACGTCCTCAGCCGCAAGTGCAAACAGACGCGCTGGCGAAGACTGGACAGCAGAAAAAATTGTCGCTGAGGGGGGTGTGTTGGAATGAGATAACATGATGTTGACTATAGTAAATCTGTTCATCTGAGGCTGGCTGGATTGTCTAGTTTATTACTCTAAATGCTCATGGTGTATATGCCCAGTGATTACAGGAGCATACAGATAAGTTCACAGGCGTAGAGTAAATAAGCTGAAAATGTTTCGTCGAGGCTTTTGCGATTGAAAGAAAGGCAGGGCGCAGCGCACACGGCTGGGGGTGTCAAAAAACGTCCGCGAGATTTAGGATCGAGCCTTGCGCCAAAGTGTAGAGCGTCGTCTTGGCAAGGCTTCTTTGATAATTAAGACCGACGAGATTTCTTAGCAGTGACCCCTGGCAGTCGTAAGCGCGATCGTAAGTACACAGAGGGCGAAAGAGTTTGTCGCGCTTTGCAATTGTACGTTTATTGAAGAAACGCCTCGCCATTTGGATTGCAATTCTTTGTAGCAATCACAATTTGAAATTCTTCGTGTTCTGTAAGAACGGTCAAAAGAAGCGTTTAAGCTGGTAATCACGTACATGCGAGATAAATATACCTGCAAGAATCTTGCACAATAATTGAATGATCACGTTAGAGCATTGCAATTATAGCTTAAGGTGCAAAGAAATGCGAACTAAGAATGTCTGACTCGCCGCAAAGTAGAGACGTCCCAGTGCGCTCGCCAAGAAACGAGCCTGACTGAATCTCATTGCGCGGCTTATCACAGGAATGAGAACTCGTCGAGGCGTATTTTGCATATTCTCGGTTTTTCACCCGGTGCCAAAACAATTCCCCGGCGGATGTGCACGTGAGATCTGGTTGGGTATGGTGGGAAAGGCCAAGTACGCCGTTACAGTGTCACCCTGAGCAAGGGAACGAACCGGTGGCCTCTGCCGGGCGAGCGCTGCTGCACGCAAGTGCTGGCTGTGCGAGAAACCTGTTCCCAGGCAACAACCCTTCGCCACGGCTGTGGGCATGGGCTGGCGTACGGTATGAGGCTTCCTCGCCGCCGGCAGCCTTCTCGGATCGAACGAGAGGAGTTGCTTCCTCGGCTGGGAGACGCTTTCTATTTGAGTGCAGAGAAACAGGTTTCGCCTTCGCCCTACGGGAAAATCCAGTTATGTAAGGTGAAAAGCCAGCAGGAGTGCCAAGTGGGACGAGAATCTGTGTCGACCCGCTAGCCGCTCGCGCTCTTGTGTTCCGGGCGAAAGTGCGAGCCCGGACCGGTCTACTCGAAGACGCCTCCCCGAGGGCCAGAAGGCGTCGGCGGCGAAACGACGCCCCCACCTTCTCGGTTTTGGGCCTCGCCCTTGAATCATCTCGGAGAGTCTCCTCCGTCAAGTTGTGAGGCGACGAGGGCGGAACAAACACCAGCGCGAAAAATGCGTGGCTTTCTTCCTACGCCACGCATTCACGCAACTCTCCTCACAGCAGGCGGCGAAAAGGAGGCGTGCAAGCAAAACACGAACGCGACGAGGATCTGCAGGATGATCTACACTGTTGTACGCGCACGCCTCCGAAATTTCCGCGGAAAGAAGCGTTTCGGCGCGGTGGCTGGATGAAATGCTCGAGGGGAGGGGGGGGGGGGGTCTCCTTCCATTGTTGAACGCGTTGCGTAGAAGTGACAATGATGCGGAAGGCATCATTGCACAAATACACAATCACGCCTCTCTCCTCATTGTGCGTTTGATGGATCTAAAACTGCTAGCGCGTGCACCAAGTGAAACACAAAAAGAAATCACGCAAGAAGAACGATAAAAGATTATCCCACATATGCCGCTGCACCCAGGTTGCTTAGAGGGGAACTGCGTTTTCCTCAGTAGTTGCAGCCACCAGAATCAACGAAAACAATATAGCTAAATTCACCGCTAACGCAAAAGCAAACTATTGCTTAGCGATGTTCTTTGTCATTTGCAATATCCGAAGAGATGACACGAAAGAACGGTTCAGGCTTCGTCAAATAAAAAAAGAACACACCTTTCGTAGGTGTCTTGTGCCATTGGTCAGCCACTCTCGCTATTATAATAGGTCACGTAACGCTGCCATTTAAAATAACTTAATTCCGATATCGCGCATGTGAGTTATTTCTGAATTTCTGAAGCGGATATGATTTGGCGTCAGGATTCGAGAAACATATCGATACTGATCTCCAGATTGACTCAAATCCGGACGCCGATTGCGAAATATAGATCTTTTGTTACGCGGTTATCTTTCAACACATGCTGACCGCGTGGAGTGCCTCACGAAAAAATATGCTTGAGACCAGTACCGTTTCTGTGCATTACCTGAACAAAGGGTTATTAATCGTAAGAGACGATTAAATAATGCGAGTATCATTTATCAATGTCACAAACATTTCATTCCATGTGAAGCTGCCGGCCTCTAGCAAAACGCCCGCGGGCCGCGTGTTTGAGACCCCTGATATATAGGTTCACCATCAAGACTGGCTAAATTTATTTCTTGCATTAGAAACTATGACATAAGAACGTTTTATGAGTACATGCCACGGGTAGTCCACCGAGGCAGGAGTGCATGTTCGAGAAAGAAATTTCTGAAGAGTATATTACAAATCCATGATTCCTCAGCTATAAGGGCTACAGTTTTCAATGACGTCAAAGTTCCAGTAGCGCTTTACAAGGAAAGTAACTCATGGAGCCAAGCTCATAAAACAATTCCTTAATGCGGGTTCTTTGTGATCGGCCAGCCGCTTGCGCCCATGACATCTTGTATACGAACCAGCTGGAATTGTTCACGAAGAATGCTGTGGTCCTTGTGTACATGTACGGCTATTTATGCTGACGCGTAAGGAATGGGAGTGCTTAAAGATTTCACACACACACACACACACACACACACACACACACACACACACACACACACACACACACACACACACACACACACACACACACACACACACACACACACACACACACACACACACACACACACACACACACACACACACACACACACACACACACACACACACACACACACGCACACACACACACACACACACACACGCTCGCACGCACGCACACGCGCAAGCACATGAATGCGCATCATGAAAGCACACCACAGAAAATGCGTGTAGTTCAGTTTTAATAGTGCGTATATATGCTATTCTCTGAAGCACGAAAGAGCAAGCCAATATTCAAAGGATAATAAGATAAGTGGATAACATGTTCCCAGCTGGCCGTTGCCTAGAAGGAGAAGCCAATAGTTGTCGGGATTTACATCCCAAAACCACGATGTGATTATGAGAGACGCCGTGGTGGAGGGCTCCGGAAATTTCGACCACCTGGGATTGTTTAACGTGCACCTAAATCTAAGAACACGGGCCTCAAACATTTTCGCCTCGATCGAAAATGCAGCCGCCGCGGCCGGGATTAGGTCTCGCGACCTGCGGGTCGGCAGTCGAGCACCATAACCACTAGACCACCGTGGCGGGCTGAAGGACAAGCCAAATGTACACGTATGTCCATATATGTATATTGTGACGTAGCAGCTGACACGCCTTTTAATGGGCCTTCGCGACTCGGTGAACCGATCACATCCAAGGCACAGAACAATCTCAAGATGTGTCCCCACAAGCGAAGATGATAAAGAACACCATGTGATGATGATAATGTACAGATGATAAAGAAGTGCCTGATAAATGCCCACACTAATTTCCCCTGCGTGCAAGCGGCCATCCTGGCCGCAACTTAAAGGTGCGGAGACCGCCTTGTGAAAGGCTTCATACGAGAGACATGCACAATCTCGGTACCGCGACGGCGCCGGTCAGTTGGAGCAATAACAGGTTCGACACGATAATTGACCGGAGAGGTCTGCTCCAAGACTGTGTATGGGCCAAGAAACCGAAATTGAAATTTGTCGCACAAGCCAGGAGTGCGAACTGGTGTCCGGAGTAGCACCTCGTCGCCGGGGCGGAAGAACACAGCGCTGTGAGATGCGTCATGGAGATTCTTGCGGTGCTGTTGTCTTGCTTCAGTGTTCACTCGGGCGAGCTGGCGACAGTGGAGGATGCGGGACACATATTGTTCAGTGGAGGATGCAGATGGAGTGACAGGGGCGGTCAAGAAAGAGACGTCAAGGAGGGAAGATGGCGATCGGCCATAGACAAGGTAGAATGGCGCGTAGCCAGTTGTGCGTTGTACGGCGGTATTATAGGCAAAAGTAACGAATGGCAAAATTGCGTCCCAGTTTGTGTGGTAGGGCTCAATGTACATGGCTATCATGTCGGATAGTGTGCGATGAAATCGCTCAGTTAGCCCGTTGGTTTGGGGGTGATAGCTGGAGGTTGTCTTGTGGGTGGTACCGGAGGCTCTGAGCAATTCCTCAACAATGGAAATGAAAGGAAAGCTTTCCCACGGTCGCTCAGAATGACACGAGGAGCACCGTGACGGAGTATTAAGGCTTGAAGCATAAATGCAGCCACTTCAGAAGCCGATGCTGAAGTCACGCAGGCTGTTTCGGCGTAACGTGTCAAGTGGTCGACAGCTGTCACTACCCATCGATGACCAGTGGGAGTCGTGGGAAGAGGACCATACAGATCGATTCCAACGACTTCGATGGTGCCGACGGACACGGAAGGGGTGCAGCTCGCCGCTTTGAGGTGATGTCGGGAGCTTGCGGCGCTGACAAAGATTGCAGGAAGCGACGTACTTCGCTACACTGGTGGATAGACCAGGCCAATAGAAGCGACCTTTAATGCGGTCATACGTTTTCTGGAAACCAAGGTGACCAGCAGTCATGTCGTCGTGACAGGCCTTAAGAATATCAGCGCGAAGAGAGCGAGGCAGAACGGGCACCCAGCGTTGCCCTTCTGGGTGATAGATATGACGGTAAAGGACGTGGTTATCGAGCTTGAACTGCGTCAGCTGGCGACGAAGGCGGGCATTAGACGGCCGTGAATTTCCCTGAAGGCAGTCTATGATGCGTCGACAGTAAGAGTCGGCGAGTTGATGAGATATCATCGAGCCGTGGTCGTCAGGAAAAATCTGGTCAAGAGCGGCCAAGGAAGAGACAGACATGGAAGGGGCCTCCGAGCGTTCATCGCTGAAATGAGTAGCGGAACCAGTGCACGGTGCCGTAGGAAGTGGGCAGCGAGAAAGCGCATCTGCGTCCTGGTGCTTTTTACCACACTTGTAGATAATAGTGAAGTCGTATTCTTGCAGACGTATAATCCAGCGACCAAGGCGTCCTGATAAGTTCTTGAGTGTGGAAAGCCAACATAGCGCATGGTGGTCTGTAACGATGGTAAAATGACGGCCATGTAGATAAGGTCGAAACTTCTGCACCGACCAAACGACAGCTAGACACTCTTGCTCAGTTATAGTGTAATTCTTCTCGGCGTTGGTCAGTACGCGGCTTGCATACGCGACGACCCTCTCACGTGATGACTGATCTCGCTGCAGTAGAATAGCACCGATGCCGTGACCACTAGCGTCAGTATGCAAGAGTGTGGGTGCAGTTTCATCAAAATGGCGCAGTACTGGTTCGGACGTGAGGGCGTTTTTCAGATGGCTAAACGCCGTTTCACATTCGGGAGACCAGTCAAAGGGAACACCAGAACCGAGTAATTTGTGCAAAGGTGCCGCTATTGAGGCGAAGTCTCGTATGAATCGGCGGAAGTAGGAAGCGAGGCCAAGGAAACTGCGTAAATCTTTGGTCCTTTCGGGACGAGGGAAGTGAAGAACCGCCGAAACCTTATCGGGATCAGGACGAATGCCGTCCTTACTCACAATGTGGCCTAAGACCTTAATTGCCTTGCTGGCAAAATGGCACTTTTTCGTGTTCAGCTGAAGGCCAGCATTAGCAAGACACGTCAGCACTTCGTCCAAACGTTGTAGGTGTTGAGAGAAGGTTGACGAGGAAAACAACAATATCGTCCAAATAGCACAGGCAAGTCTTCCACTTCAGACCACGCAGAACGGTGTCAATCATGCGTTCGAAAGTTGCGGGAGCATTGCACAGGCCGAAGGGCATTACATTGAACTCGTAAAGACCATCTGGTGTCGAAAACGCCGTTTTTTCTTTATCTTCCTCATGCATCGGTATCTGCCAGTATCCCGAACGTAGATCGAGACTCGAGAAGTACTCGGCCCCCTGTAGCGAATCCAAGGCGTCGTCTATACGTGGCATAGGGTATACATCCTTGCGCGTGATCTTGTTTAGCGCCCGGTAATCTACGCAGAACCGCACAGAACCGTCTTTTTTTTCGAACTAGGACGACGGGAGATGACCAAGGACTAGCGGAGGGGCGTATTATCTTCCGTCGCAACATGTCGTCAACGTTTTCTTCGATGACCTTCCGTTCGGCGAGAGATACGCGGTATGGTCGACGACGAATGATGGATCTACCATCAGTTTCGATCCGATGCGTGGTGACGCATGTCTGTCCTAATACAGGGGAATGCGAATCAAACGAAGCTTGATGCTTGGTCAGCAAGGCGATCAACTGTTGGGACTGCGAAGGGGTCAGGTCGGAGCTGATGGCAGCTTCGAGAGTGGAGATTGAAACGGAACGTCCAACAGAGTGATTTTCAGGGGTAACCGCTTGAAGAGGAACAACAGAGAGAGGCTCTGATATAGCGACGCAAGCCAATGTTATGCCCTTAGGAATCAGAATTCCTTCGGATGTCGGGTTTGTTGCGCAAACAAATGCGGATCCATTGTCGAAACGGACCAGCCCTGATGCAAACGCGATCCCTCTGGTGAGACAGCGTGCAGATGGTTGTACGAACACGTCACCATGGTCAATGGCATCAGACGTGATGGCGACAATTCGTTGACTGCGTGGCGGTAGCTCGGTGTCTTCTGCAGCAAGAAAGCGAAGTGGTGTGTCATCTGCGTGAAGCGAATAGGTGGTATCAGTCATGTGAAGAACACGTTGCCGGCAGCAGATGGTAGCGGACGCCGTTGACAGAAAATCCCATCCTAATATGAGCTGCTGGGCACACGAACTAAGCACTGCGAATTGTACATAATGCAGAACTCCATCAATATAGACACGAACAGTGCACATGGCGGAAGGTCGAATGGCGTCTCCTTGGGCAGCTAGCAGCGTCGGTCCATCGTAGGGAGTAGTAACTTTGCGGAGACGCGAACACAAATCACGGTGAATAACAGACAAACTTGCACCAGTGTCTATCAATGCTTCCACTTCTATGCCTTCTACCAAAACAGAGACCATATTATGGGGACGCGCTGGAGGAATTTCTCTCATTTCGCTAGATGCAGCTTTTCCTCCAAAAGCTGCATAATTTAGTTTTCCGGGCGACGGTCGGCGAAATGAGAAGCTGGTCGAAGTGGTGACGTAGAGCGACGAAGGGGTGACGGCGAGCGGCGCCTGGCAGGACGGTAGCTCGGAGCCGTCTCGGACGTTGCAGGTGGAGAGGGAGAGCGGCCAGGATACGTAGCATAAGGACGGCGCTGGAAAGTGGACCCAGTGGAAAAGTCGTCCCGTTCGTAAGTGTCAAACCCGCGGCGTTCATCTTGCTGACGCTTGCGACAGAAACGTGCGATGTGTCCACGATATCCGCAGTAGTAGCAGGTAGGTCGCGTCGGTCGCCACGGTGGATAGTAGGGCTGGTTATGTATGCTGGGAGATATTGAAGCCAGGTGGGCTGGCGTCGGCTTCGGTGGAATCGATGGAACGACGGCTGGGGTAACTGCGGCCACTTGCGCGTATGTTGGTTGTGGCCTAGGGACGAGAGGGTCTGTATACGCAGCACCAGTCATAGCCGCCAACTCCTCCTTAACAACGTCACGCAAATTGGTACTGGAGGCGGGAGAAGGGACCGCACCTGTTGAAAAGCCGAGCGACTGCAGTTCTTCTCGTATGATGGCGCGGATCATCGCGCGCAACGAGGGATCGGCAGTCGGGTTGTTATGAGGGGTGTCCGGCTGCAACCGTGCGGATTCGAGCTCGTCCAGGCGCTGGCACGTAGCTACAATATCAGCGACGGTAGTCGGGTCCTTTATTGCCAAAGCATTGAAGGCAACAGTCCCAATGCCTTTCAGGAGGTGACGCACTTTGTCTGATTCTACCATGGAAGCGTTGACGCGACGACAGAGAGAAAGGACATCCTCTATACGAGGTATAAGACTCGCCGAGTTCTTGTTTGCGAGTTTCCAGTGTTTTCTTCGCAACGGCGGCTCGCACTGCTGGAGTACCAAACACTTGTCGGAGATGCTCCTTGAAAGTGCTCCAGTCGGGAAAGTCAATCTGGTGGTTGAAAAACCAAGTCTTCGCCACGCCTGTGAGGTAGAAGGAGACGTGGCGGAGCTTGTGCGGGTCGTCCCAATGGTTCGCAGCACTCACTATGTTATATTGGTCGAGCCAATCCTCCACATCTTCATTGCGAAGTCCAGCGAATAAATGGGGCTCGCGATGGGGCCCGTTGACGATCCAAGATGGAGAAGCTGCGGCAGCCGTAGCGGAAGATGTAGATGAAGAAGTGCCTGAGGGTTCGTCCTGCGGCATGCTGGTGGACAACTGGCACAAACGGCGACCTGAACGAAGCTCCAGGGGGTAAAGCGGGCGAGTAGAGGACGGGGAACCGATGAGCACCCTCCACCACTTGTGACGTAGCAGCTGACACGCCTTTTAATGGGCCTTCGCGACTCGGTGAACCGATCACATCCAAGGCACAGAACAATCTCAAGATGTGTCCCCACAAGCGAAGATGATAAAGAACACCATGTGATGATGATAATGTACAGATGATAAAGAAGTGCCTGATAAATGCCCACAATATGTATAGTATAACCTAAGGTGCTTCTCTTCGTATGTGAAGCCCGACTAATGCTATTCATTTCGCTTTCAAAACAAACAACAAACAAAGCAATAAACAAAAGATTATCCCAGCTCTAATAGCAGGGCAGTCACACAGGATATGGATGGATGAACAACTTTATTTTAGTCCTTCGGTACGCGCGATTAGCGTGCAGCGGGCCGCTCCCACGTCGGGACAGAGAGGCCTTGCCCCTCCGCCGCGTCGCGGGCCCGATGGACAGCCCAGAGCTGTGCTTTAAGGTCCGAGCTGCGTAGAGCTCGGTTCCACTCTTCCTTCGTGGTCCTGGTCCCCGGTGCCAAGGGGCAACCCCAGATCATGTGAGCAAGACTGGCTATTTCTTTACAAAAGCGGCACGCATTGTCAAGATGCGCGTCCGGAAAGATTTTGTGCAGGAAGGCCGGGCATGGGTAGGTGCCCGTCTGAAGTCGTCTGTACGTGACTTCTTGTGCTTTATTGAGTGCTTTGTGCGGTAGCGGCATGGTTCTCTTGATTGACCTATAGTGCTGGGTGAGATCATTGTAAGTGGCGAGGGGGTCGCGCTAGCTCTCCCATCCTGCCGAGAGGGAGTCTGGGCGGCTCGCACGGTGAGATAGATCTCGTGCGGCCGCGTGTGCCGTCTCGTTGAGGTTGGGTAGCGGCCCCTGCAATGGTCCCATATGTGCCGGGAACCAACTGATGTAGTGCGGGGTGAGATGTTTCGTTCAAGGTTTCATGTCGTTGGGGCAGCTGACTCTAAAGCCTTCTTTTGAATATCGTTTCGAAAGAAGAAAGGAACACGTCCTAGTGAATAGGCTTGGTCCAGGTACGCTACCTTTATGCGCAAATATTGCGTTTTTGCAACACCGACGAATCACTATCCTGCTTCTTTTAAAGTGTTCATTTACGTATTTCTCTTCGCACACGTCGTGACAAATATTCGTACATGTTGTGTAAACATGGCCACTTAGTTAACGTCCTACCACTACGGCAATGATGAGACGGTGGTCGCAGGCATGGTGCGAGGATTTAATGCTTGAAAACGTAAGGGGTGAGTGATATAGGAAAGAAACGGCAGAGTTCGTGCGTGCAGGACACACGGTACAAATGACTAAGCGGCTCTAGCGCGAAAGAGGTAAGTGCTTATTAACGCAATTTCGGTATTCAAAGAAACAAAGCCTCAAAAAGCACCTTGTGTAGATTCACAAACGACCTGTCTTTCATACTTTGAAACAACCAAGAAAATTCTGATTCTGTTATGCAAGAATGTTGGCCATATGTAGCTCGGCTTCCTGCTTCACGCGTCACTTCGTTAGTGGCTTCCGAATATACGTTGCATAAACGTACATTTTCCAATGGTTAGGCACGCTGGCATTTGCTTTTTAGTTGCTGGCGTGTCCGGGAAAGCAAGGGCTACCATTGCACGCGCTGCTCAGGAGAATAGCTAATGAGTTTCTTTCACGAAGCATCTTTCGCACCTCACGCAAAGCTCTGCCATTTGGCCGCCGTCCAGCTTAATCACGCTGCATCTGTGTTCAAAATAGAAGCTCTTATGCCGCGTTATTTCCAACTTTTGTCTCGTTGTTGCAGTGCGTCGAATATTTAGCAACGAAGGCCACTACCAGCCCGCTAACGGACCGATCGTTAAGCGTCCCGTGGCCCTCAGTCCTGGTTATTGCTGAATGCACCTACTGCCCTTGTAAGAAATATACATGATACGCATACGCATAATGTCTTGCACAAGGGCTGTATGGATACGGGCTAGGCGAAGGGAACTGATATTGCCGCATCGTGGCTGGTGACTGGCTATGCATTTATGTGCAGACATAAACGACAATGTATTCCCTGAAATCAGCCGTGAATGATGCTTAAAATGTTGCAATACTTAAGATGAAGAGACATGCTTTCATATTTTGATAAGACGGATAGTCCACGATTTGTAGATTGCGTTGAGCCACGCGATTTCCTTGGTATCGACATTTACTGTCACTGTTGTTCTAACATTAAAGGGCCCCCAAACCACTTCGCGTTCAAAGACGAGATGGTGGTTTCTTTCTCGGTTTCACTTCCCTTCCTACAGGTGCTATCTCCTACCAGCTACTTATGTCTTCGTAAAACATGTCGACAACGTCAGCATTAAGCGTTGAGGCTGTCAGGATTGTGGGCTTTTCGGCTACACGCTGTTATCTCCGCTTGCGCAGTCGAAAATACACGAAACGAGGTGAAATCGCGCACGACAGCCACGTGCGACAAGACATAACGGGCGTGCGACTGCATGGCAAAGCAGGGTAGGATAAAATTCACAACTTATGTCAATCGAGAGCTTATTTCTGCATGACTGTCACGTGAACAGACTGCTGGTGTTACGAATTGTGCTGAAAAGACGGTAAACGCGAGGACAGAATGATGACGCGCGCGTCGTTCTTTTGATTTCAGGATGTTGTTTACGGGCCTTTAAATATAGGGTACAGAAACAAAGTATGAACTCGCAATGTCTCGCCAGAAAAGGGGGGGGGGGGAGGCTTGAAGCTGCGATCGAGGCGCTTTCCATTTATGGAACTGTGCCAGTGAGCCAGTACTGCTACACGTGCAGCTCGGGAACAACATCGACGATCAGTATGGAAAGATGCCCGTGGTATCCATAGATGCAGGATCCTAGGAACGATATGAATGGGCCGACTAATTCACGAAAGTGCACTTATAGTCAGAAAAAGCGTTGAGAATTTTGAGGATGGCAGAACGTTTTATTCGCCTTCTTTCTTTAAAAAAAGAAAATGTTACAAATAAGTAATATCTGTCGCGCCTATGGTCGAGCCTGATTCTCGCGCTCAGCTGGCAAATGTTCGCACTGGGGAAAGGGCATGTGACCAAGATTGAAGCTGCGGCTACGTCCTTACGCTCATTTGACAGCGAGTTTGTGGGCACTGTATATATGTATATATATAATATATACGAGCGCGTAATGTGTGGTGTTCACCTCCCCCCCCCCCCCTCACCGAAAAGAATTGCTGGCTACGCTACTGTTCTCTGGGTCCCTTGACTCAAGCTAGAACGAGTTACGGCTAAAGTTAATGGGATCCATTGAGTGTGTCAGTTCGCATTGTTTTTTGAAGACTTTAGAATCAACACTTGGCATGCATGCTTTGATGGCACATTAGAACTAATGTGGAAGTTTTCAAACCGACTGATACATGCACGCTACTTTACAAATGAGTCCATATTAAATTCATCTGTTTTATGAAGACCCCCATGACGCTTCTTCTTCATCGTGTCGGCTTCCCGCTTTCATAAGCGATGTTCTAGGTTTGATGTCAAAACCACAGTGCTGCACAGTCTGTGTGAATTCATGCAATTCAAAATATTTTTTTTTTGTGTTTAGTCTGGCGTAGCTCAGCAAATCTTCTGGAAGCTTGCTAAGTTCTGTGTGTGATGTTCAGGGAATGCGATCAAGTACATCCTGCAATATTGATCTCAACGGACGTACTTTCCCAGGAGCTTACAATCTTGTACCGATTACCACAATCTTGTACCGATACGACAATCTTGTACCGCCACGCTGAACAAAGAACAAGGGAAGCGTTAGAGACTTACCATATACCATTATCATTAAAACACGTGCATTTTTTCAACCTCACGTTCTTATCCCACGCCATCATGCTTATTTATTATACTCATAAATTCTTATTTAACGTACTGTTTGTCGTCATGGGGTAAAACAAACGCCATTCATCTCAAACCGCTTGAACGTCTTCAAAAGCAGTCAATAAAATTAACGTCTTTAAGCTCATTCCGTTGTCATTCCCTACCTGTCTGTCAACCTCTTCGCATCCTTCCCATTCAACAGTTGTTTTATCATAGATTATGACCGATTACATTCCGTGTCATTCATGGTGAAATATAATATTAATGATAACTAACAGACAATAATGCCAAAGGAAGCATAGTGGATGTTGTTCGTTGTAATTAAGACAAAGTGTGAAGAAGTAAAGTGGACGAAAAGATAACTTGCCACCAGCAGGGACCGATCGGTCCATGCCGTGATATGTTATGTAAAGAAACATGGAAGGAACGAAAAAAAAAGTGAAAATAGGCACAACCTGATGTGCGCGTGATCATGACCTCACTGCGCAAGCGTGAAAACGGCTTAACTGTGTGAGCTATAAGGAGCGAATAAAACGTGACTTAAGCTTCAGAAGAGCTCATTTTTTCCTGGAACGATACATCTGCAGCGAGTTCGACGCAAACACATTCAGCGTTCCATTAGGTCAACAAGAACATTCGATACGTGATTCGATACGCTATATCTACGCTTACATCGCAGGTAAGAGTTGCGATATTCTGAGTTAGTAACGTACCAGAACACGGAGAGAAAAAAACACAGGAGCTAACCTCCAAAAATTTATTTTTTCGCAAATAAGGCACGCTGATATCATCCGATAAGCGCGTCACATGTGCGCGCTCGCGCCCAATGCAGGCAGGCAGCCGGACATACTACTACCAACACTGCTTATCACAAGTCGAGCTCAACTCATGTTAAGAAGATATAACTTTCTTTGACAAAGCTGGTGAAGGTTTTCCGATATAGACTGGACGGTGGGTCGCGATCTATTCAACTTCTTTTATCAAACGCGTTGGGTCTGGTCAATATTTGTCAATATTTGACACAGACGGAGAACATCTGCGTTTCTTGACGTGAATGATGAGGGAAACCCGCTGACATTCCTTCGTTTGACTTCGATAGCACATCAGCCAAAGTAAACAAGCCGATCAGCAAACCACCAACAGAATTTTCAAACAAGGTAGAATTCCTGCACACGCTTTGAGCTAATCTCACGATAACCTATTTTTGTGTAGTAGTATCTTGCGTGTTATCAGTGACTTGCACACGTGTTTGAAAGTGTTTGAGGAATTCAATGTCGTGTGTCCGTGTCGCTGCTTCCACTGTTGAATCATCGTAATCAGACTACCTTGCACCAACTGCACGATGAGCGCCTTGATCAATGTTCTAATTTGCCCATTAATGCTCGAGCTGATTTCATTCAAAGCTTTCAAATTTCTTATACGGTGTTAGACGGCCAATTTTTATTGCAATGAGGGCATATTCGGTTTGGAATTCTTGATCGCTATCAGCAACCACCGCTGAGACAAAGTACAAACTAATCAGGATCGTATTTGGCACAGACGTCAGTTAGATCGCTATCTGGAAGCCAGATCGCGATGCGTAGACGGCGATCGTCTTTTAATTCAGCTCAATTTTTATTTCATTCCAAGGATGAGCCTAGGCTCACGAGAAGAGTGAGGTTTCTCACTTGAGAAAGAACCCGAGCCCCCCTTATACACGGAAGCAACGCGGGCACATGGGAGAGGACTCATGAACGCAAAACATGGTAGGTCTCGCGCAGTAGAAGCCGAAATATACATAAACAACAATGATATACACACAAACTGTGATATACGTAGTGTCCCTTACCGTCCCAATTAGATAGTACACCTTAAAATATACATGAACAAAGACTACATATGCGTTGGCACTTTCCTTAGTGCCCAAATTGCCAGTGCATCTATTTTCACACGAAGGTGCTTCCCTAATGTCACGTGGACACCTTTTTTATTGTTATTTTACTGTAAAGTAATTATTAATGACAGGGAAACAATAAGCCGTAGCATTCGGCTTTCCAGAGTGTTTTCTTAGAATGAAATTGTCCTGTTTGTTGGTGGCGAGATAGTATGGGGCATCATATGTTTCTAGTTCAAAGATATTTTAAACAGGCGTGATTATGAAAGCGTGATTGCTTGTGTCTTATTGCTAGGAATACTCGGGTGTTTATAAATCAGGACGATAAGAAACCGCCTAACGGTTCATCAGCGTGCGCATTCAAGTCGAGATTTTCCGTATGCCTAATTGCTTACATTTGTAGCCTATATATTCGAACTGGTGCTGTGCACTGCCTAATCAAAGACGATCATTGCATTTGACCAAAAGAGGCTGTTGTAACGTGTTAGCTTAAAGGCCAACTCCGGCGATTTTTCGAGGTCGATGGATCTCAATGAAATTCGCTGGGTATGTTCCTTTGCACGTTTCCGTCATTTGTGCAAATTACAGCTTGAGACATGCGCAGATTGTTTGGCAAATGAATTTTAAAGATTGTCTGCAAACGCCCTCCTGGCTTCCCATAATATGGCAACTTGCGTCTGTGACGTCAGTGTTGGCAAGGCGGCGGAAGTGACGCAGCCGAGGGCACCGCTAACTTCGGCGCTTAGGCCGCTACAGCGAGCGTCTGCTGTGCACAAGGCGACAGACAGCGGTGGTTTGGCCGGCGCTTCGTTGGTCGTCCTGGCTGTCACAGTTTCATACTCCGCGCCGGCGTGATCGGCATGCCTTGCACGACTTCCGGTTCGTTCGTAACACGTCTACGTCATACGTAGACAGTACACTCGGTTGGGTTTCGGTTTCGGTGTTGCGTTTTTTTTGCTTATTTAAAAATTACTCCAATTTGCCGAGTATTTCTGCTATCGGCCCGTAACACGAGCGTCTCAGGAACATAAAAGCACCATTACTTTGACAGGCCAAAAAATCGCCGGAGTTGGCCTTTAACAGTACCTAGTCGAAAGGAACGCAATCACGCAAGTATACCCACACACTTTGAAAGATTACTAATGAGGCTATCATTTGAAGTTCCTATGATACTGTCCAATTAAGAAACACTCCTAAAGTCTTAGCGGTTTCTACAATTTCAACTGCCGCGCTGCCTGCACGAAATCTATGGTGTCGAGAAGCAATCTGTTTCCGCGAGTGAAACATTAGGGCTCTTGCTTTGTTGCATAATTAGCAATGAATTTCGTTCACTACATACATTCAAACTTTCTAACGTAGTGCGTATAACTGTGGTCATGGCATTCATGTCGTATGCTGTGAAGGAAGAAGTACTGTATTCGCGTAAATCGAATATTTAGTTGTGATTTGCAATTGTTCTAACATTCGAATATTCGTTTCGAAAGTCACTCTTACTTTTCGAAATAATCGAACGCTTGGAAGGTTCGAAACATATTCAGTCCGTGTTTGTAGAGTGTGACACAAAATTAAACACTTGAGATTAGCCAACCTAGATAGCAAGTAGTTCAGGAAACGATACTCTACAATGAATCGCCCAATCTGCTCAATCGAATCCTGAGAAATCTGCCGAATGCAACAAACCCTTTACACGCCTTGTATACGAAGATGCAATCGACCAGCAGTGTTACAGGCGTTGGCTCATGATTGCGTACATCGCATCAACCATCATTACAATGATGCCACAGCTATCCTGCTTATCTCTAAAGCAAGGCGAAAATTATATCGCGAAATGCGAAATTGGTTCGGCAAAGATGTACAGTCACTCTATGTTTTCTCACTGTGCGTTTAGAAGAAGCACTCAAACGGCTATATTTGGAATGAATTAGAGTAACGGGCTGCAGATGGTATTGCGCTTGAATAATGATGCCAACGAAAGCATTGTTCATCATACGCCAAAATTGACACAAGACTACGGAATATCCTTTTTTTATCATGCACGATCACACTGTGCCTCTCAACGCAATATGCATCTTTTGGTGTGCTTGAAGTTCTAAGAGTATTACACTTTTACAAAGGCTTGACGTATATGTGATATAGTGAATTTGTGTGATAAAAGGTGACCGACGCTTTAATATCGGAGTGCATTACTTGAGAATAACGAATTACAGCACCAAAAAACAACACTCAGCCTGGTATCAGGCGGGCTGCGCAGGCGAAAGGTATGACAGAATGCATGGGGAATTTAGGAAGCCGATGGCATTCGCTAGGGAAAGAAACAAGAAAGGGGCATCAAGTGTTCGCAGTCTGAATTTCCTGATATGTCGAATGCTCCATGTCTGCTTCACATACCCCAGAGACTGAGTTTATTCTGTCATCACGAATTATTTTATCGAAACCTCCATACAGGTGTTATGCTTTTACATTTGTTTTGTATCGCGGTGTATCGCATTCATAGGGTTCAGATATATTCACGTTCTGAAAGTGTAGGTTTCAGAACATTGTGTAAGACACGCAGCTCTGAGCGTGTGGCTGAGTTAGAACGGCTGCACCACAAGAAAACTTATTTTTTTTTATACATCATTTCTTCATAGCGATTTTGTTACGTGAGGGACGGACGGACGGACGGACGGACGGACGGACACAGTATTCTGGTTGAGTCGGCATAAAATGCGCAGTAAAAAAAAAAGGAAAGGAGGCAACTAAGTTGACGCTATATCTAGAATTTCATTATGTGGAGATACCAGACCTGAATAGATATTCGCTCAAATAAAAACAACAGCATATCGACGGAACTACATTTTTACGCAGCAGTTAGCAGCACTGTACTATCAAGTAGTGGACCTGACATATTTACAAAAGCCCATTAAAATTCATCGTTTTAATGCTTTACTGAAATATTGTTCGTACCATACAGGTTCTTAGCTATTAGAGGACTACATCCAGCTGCAGGCCAAGTGAACGTCGCTTCACGGCGACCTACGTACCCGGAGGCGATTAGTTTCGGTCGCCTCCTCCTTTTTCCCACGTACTGTGCTCGCACGCGTGCATTGTGCAATTCGAGGGCACAGACGCCCACGACCGAGTCATCCTCGGAAGTGGAGGACACGCGCACAGACCCGTCCGATGCAGTAACGCATGCGTGCCCTACCGCCAGACGCGTTTATCCAAGGCCCTCTCTGGCGCGTGCGCCTACCGTCCTCCACACTGAACTACGTGAACCACACAAAGCGAATCACACTGCCGGCGAGTGAAACGAAAAAATGCGAGCATATCTGGCCTTTTTGTTCGTTTTGTGCCACAGTTGAATGAGTAGGCTCTGTCGGTATTTGACCTCAGTATGTATGAGCTGCTTTGTGGGTGTCCGTTGCAGACGATGTGCTGAAGAATGCGGCCGTCCCGAAAGATCTCAGTTGCTCCTGCTCATGAATATTGAAGGTGTAGTATCGGAAGGAACGTGAGAGAGTATTTAGTTCACTCTCTCGTGTGGGTTTTAACTAATAAAATTTAAATTGTTTCGGGGATGAAGAGAGTTGCGCGTAACACGCGCCTACGACTACGGCATTCGGCTTTGTGCCACAGCGTGTCATGAGAAGCTTGATTATCAGCAGAGACAGATGTTAGGCAAACGCCTATTTTGTTTTTTGCGTTCCTATCGAGCCACTTTATATATGAGCTGAATTAGAGGTTAAGAAGGGCTTTTATACTGTTTTTATAGTGCCTATAAATGCCTATTTTTGGGCTTCCTGCCAATGCCTAGTGCCTATAAATGCCTATTTAAAAAAACGGCGCCTGAGCACTATTTAACCTCAAATTTCGCTTTCGAGTGCAGTTTGAAACCGTTAATCACGTTACTGGGCAATATTGACGTTTTAAAACTCGTGGGGTTCAACCTAGCCCTCTAGTTCAACCAAACTCCGGAAAAATAAACGCTAGCAGCAGTGAACCGGAATGGAAGCCCGTCTCAGCGTCTACAGGGGAATGGGGAGAGGGAAATAAAGATGAGATCAGAAAGAAGAAGAAGAGGAGAGTGGCGTCCATTGCCGAGGACGCGGCGGGTGGCTTGTACAGCCGGTTGTCCCGTCCAGTGTCCCAAGGAAGTCAAGAACAGCCTTGAAGACCTGCGTGTGGCGGTGGGCAGGGGACAGGAGGTCCCCTGTGTAGCCCCGGGAAGTTGGACACAACGAATGCGAAACCGTGGAGTGCCGTCAGGGGCAAGAAGGGTTTAGATCAAAACAAATAAAAAATGTGATGCGCACGCGGCTTTTCTTTTCTTTGTAATTTACTTCTGAAAAAGCCGCTCATGAGGTCCCATAAGAAATTCTAGTTAGACGCTGGGAGTTGTTGCGCGCCAAATAAAGAGCGTTTTACCACAAGAATGTTTCAAATTCTTGTGGTAAGCGTGATCGATGTTGTGTCGTTTCGGCGTTCGTTCATGTGGGTGGACTTCTCAGTGCGCGCACGTTTGAGATGCGGGGATCGGATCATATATCGTACCGCCTACACCGCGTCGCACAGCAAGAACTGCTGAAGGGACGATGCAACAAAAAGGCGCCAAGCGTTGTCGGGGCTGGCATCGGCACGACGCGCAAATGACAAGAACACGAACGATATACGAAATTGAGGAGGTAGTCTGGCATCTCGCTGCAATTAGAAGTAAAAAGAAACAAAATGGGCGAAGCTTACACTAAGCGCGCAAGCTCGAAACAGCGAAACTAGACGATCCTGAAGACTCATCGGGCTGCTTCTAGGTTGTTTCTAGGCCTTAGCTAGGTGGTGCAGGTTGTTTCTAGGTTGCTTCTAGGTCGTTGCAAGGCTCCAGCTAGGTGATGCGGGTTGTTCTACGTTGATCCTCAGCGTAGAGAGGTTCCAGTTAAAGCACAGACAGTCACAGACACGACACGGATGTCCAAAAGCAGAGACATAAAAATTCCCGCTGAAACCAAGCATTCGCGCCTCTCGTAGATCTACGGGCGCGTCGTCGTTGACGTATCCTTCCCTCGCTTCGGGGTTTCGGCAGCGACCGTGCCTTTCCCGTTCCCAAGTATTCTCTCGTTGTACATACTCGGGGTCTTCGGCTCGCCGCCATCGCTTTTCAGCCATTTGTTGGGCTAAATGTTGCCCTCTTCATCTTAGTTGACCAGTGGTGAGTAGTATGATACCCAAATATTTGTGGCACATACCCGTTTATAACGGTGATAGTTTCTGATGGGCGTGGCACACATCCATTTTCTGGTAGGCCGCACACGTTACGGCTAGCTTGGGAGCTTGGCTGTAAAACGCGCACAAATTCCGTTTCTGTGTTTTATTATTTCTCTCAGCTTTCCGTCACTCATTCAAGCAACAATTAAAGAAATTACA
>NC_051177.1:202567061-202641163 GCF_013339695.2 Rhipicephalus sanguineus
GCGACCTGCGGGTCGGCAGTTCGAGCACCATAACCACTAGACCACGTGGCGGGCTGAAGGACAAGCCCAAATGTACACGTATGTCCATATATGTATATTGTGACGTAGCAGCTGACACGCCTTTTAATGGGCCTTCGCGACTCGGTGAACCGATCACATCAAGGCACAGAAACAATCTCAAGATGTGTCCCCACAAGCGAAGATGATAAAGAACACCATGTGATGATGATAATGTACAGATGATAAGAAGTGCCTGATAAATGCCCACACTAATTTCCCCTGCGTGCAAGCGGCCTCCTGGCCGCAACTTAAAGGTGCGGAGACCGCCTGTGAAAGGCTTCATACGAGAGACATGCACAATCTCGGTACCGCGACGGCGCCGGTCAGTTGGAGCAATAACAGGTTCGACACGATAATTGACCGGAGAGGTCTGCTCCAAGACTGTATGGGCCAAGAAACCGAAATTGAAATTTGTCGCACAAGCCAGGAGTGCGAACTGGTGTCGGAGTAGCACTCGTCGCCGGGGCGGAAGAACACAGCGCTGTGAGATGCGTCATGGAGATTCTTGCGGTGCTGTTGTCTTGCTTCAGTGTTCACTCGGGCGAGCTGGCGACAGTGGAGGATGCGGGACACATATTGTTCAGTGGAGGATGCAGATGGAGTGACAGGGGCGGTCAAGAAAGAGACGTCAAGAGGAAGATGGCGATCGGCCATAGACAAGGTAGAATGGCGCGTAGCCAGTTGTGCGTTGTACGGCGGTATTATAGGCAAAAGTAACGAATGGCAAAATTGCGTCCCAGTTTGTGTGGTAGGGCTCAATGTACATGGCTATCATGTCGGATAGTGTGCGATGAAATCGCAGTTAGCCCGTTGGTTTGGGGGTGATAGCTGGAGGTTGTCTTGTGGGTGGTACGGATGCTCTGAGCAATTCCTCAACAATTTGTGAAAGGAAAGCTTTCCCACGGTCGCTCAGAATGACACGAGGAGCACCGTGACGGAGTATAAGGCTTGAAGCATAAATGCAGCCACTTCAGAAGCCGATGCTGAAGTCACGCAGGCTGTTTCGGCGTAACGTGTCAAGTGGTCGACAGCTGTCACTACCCATCGATGACCAGTGGGAGTCGTGGGAAGAGGACCATACAGATCGATTCCAACGACTTCGAATGGTGCCGACGGACCACGGAAGGGTTTGAGCCACGCTTGAGGTGATTGTCGGGAGCTTGCGGCGCTGACAAAGATTGCAGGAGCGACGTACTTCGCTACACTGGTGGATAGACCAGGCCAATAGAAGCGACCTTTAATGCGGTCATACGTTTCTGGAAACCAAGGTGACCAGCAGTCATGTCGTCGTGACAGGCCTTAAGAATATCAGCGCGAAGAGAGCGAGGCAGAACGGGCACCCAGCGTCGCCCTCTGGGTGATAGATATGCGGTAAAGGACGTGGGTATCGAGCTTGAACTGCGTCAGCTGGCGACGAAGGCGGGCATTAGACGGCCGTGAATTTCCCTGAAGGCAGTCTATGATGCGTCGACAGTAAGAGTCGGCGAGTTGATGAGATATCATCGAGCCGTGGTCGTCAGGAAAAATCTGGTCAAGAGCGGCCAAGGAAGAGAGACAGACATGGAAGGGGCCTCCGAGCGTTCATCGCTGAAATGAGTAGCGGAACCAGTGCACGGTGCGTAGGAAGTGGGCAGCGAGAAAGCGCATCTGCGTCCTGGTGCTTTTTACCACACTTGTAGATAATAGTGAAGTCGATTCTTGCAGACGTATAATCCAGCGACCAAGGCGTCCTGATAAGTTCTTGAGTGTGGAAAGCCAACATAGCGCATGGTGGTCTGTAACGATGGTAAAATGACGGCATGTAGATAGGTCGAAACTTCTGCACCGACCAAACGACAGCTAGACACTCTTGCTCAGTTATAGTGTAATTCTTCTCGGCGTTGGTCAGTACGCGGCTTGCATACGCGACGACCCTCTCACGTGATGACTGATCTCGTGCAGTAGAATAGCACCGATGCCGTGACCACTAGCGTCAGTATGCAAGAGTGTGTGGGTGCAGTTTCATCAAAATGGCGCAGTACTGGTTCGGACGTGAGGGCGTTTTTCAGATGGCTAAACGCCGTTTCACATTCGGGAGACCAGTCAAAGGGAACACCAGAACCGAGTAATTTGTGCAAAGGTGCCGCTATTGAGGCGAAGTCTCGTATGAATCGGCGGAAGTAGGAAGCGAGGCCAAGGAAACTGCGTAAATCTTTGGTCCTTTCGGGACGAGGGAAGTGAAGAACCGCCGAAACCTTATCGGGATCAGGACGAATGCCGTCCTTACTCACAATGTGGCCTAAGACCTTAATTGCCTTGCTGGCAAAATGGCACTTTTTCGTGTTCAGCTGAAGGCCAGCATTAGCAAGACACGTCAGCACTTCGTCCAAACGTTGTAGGTGTTGAGAGAAGGTTGACGAGAAAACAACAATATCGTCCAAATAGCACAGGCAAGTCTTCCACTTCAGACCACGCAGAACGGTGTCAATCATGCGTTCGAAAGTTGCGGGAGCATTGCACAGGCCGAAGGGCATTACATTGAACTCGTAAAGACCATCTGGTGTCGAAAACGCCGTTTTTTCTTTATCGTCCTCATGCATCGGTATCTGCCAGTATCCCGAACGTAGATCGAGACTCGAGAAGTACTCGGCCCCCTGTAGCGAATCCAAGGCGTCGTCTATACGTGGCATAGGGTATACATCCTTGCGCGTGATCTTGTTTAGCGCCCGGTAATCTACGCAGAACCGCACAGAACCGTCTTTTTTTCGAACTAGGACGACGGGAGATGACCAAGGACTAGCGGAGGGGCGTATTATCTTCCGTCGCAACATGTCGTCAACGTTTTCTTCGATGACCTTCCGTTCGGCGAGAGATACGCGGTATGGTCGACGACGAATGATGGATCTACCATCAGTTTCGATCCGATGCGTGGTGACGCATGTCTGTCCTAATACAGGGGAATGCGAATCAAACGAAGCTTGATGCTTGGTCAGCAAGGCGATCAACTGTGGGACTGCGAAGGGGTCAGGTCGGAGCTGATGGCAGCTTCGAGAGTGGAGATTGAAACGGAACGTCCAACAGAGTGATTTTCAGGGTAACCGCTTGAAGAGGAACAACAGAGAGAGGCTCTGGTATAGCGACGCAAGCCAATGTTATGCCCTTAGGAATCAGAATTCCTTCGGATGTCGGGTTTGTTGCGCAAACAAATGCGGATCCATTGTCGAAACGGACCAGCCCTGATGCAAACGCGATCCCTCTGGTGAGACAGCGTGCAGATGGTTGTACGAACACGTCACCATGGTCAATGGCATCAGACGTGATGGCGACAATTCGTTGACTGCGTGGCGGTAGCTCGGTGTCTTCTGCAGCAAGAAAGCGAAGTGGTGTGTCATCTGCGTGAAGCGAATAGGTGGTATCAGTCATGTGAAGAACACGTTGCCGGCAGCAGATGGTAGCGGACGCCGTTGACAGAAAATCCCATCCTAATATGAGCTGCTGGGCACACGAACTAAGCACTGCGAATTGTACATAATGCAGAACTCCATCAATATAGACACGAACAGTGCACATGGCGGAAGGTCGAATGGCGTCTCCTTGGGCAGCTAGCAGCGTCGGTCCATCGTAGGGAGTAGTAACTTTGCGGAGACGCGAACACAAATCACGGTGAATAACAGACAAACTTGCACCAGTGTCTATCAATGCTTCCACTTCTATGCCTTCTACCAAAACAGAGACCATATTATGGGGACGCGCTGGAGGAATTTCTCTCATTTCGCTAGATGCAGCTTTTCCTCCAAAAGCTGCATAATTTAGTTTTCCGGGCGACGGTCGGCGAAATGAGAAGCTGGTCGAAGTGGTGACGTAGAGCGACGAAGGGGTGACGGCGAGCGGCGCCTGGCAGGACGGTAGCTCGGAGCCGTCTCGGACGTTGCAGGTGGAGAGGGAGAGCGGCCAGGATACGTAGCATAAGGACGGCGCTGGAAAGTGGACCCAGTGGAAAAGTCGTCCCGTTCGTAAGTGTCAAACCCGCGGCGTTCATCTTGCTGACGCTTGCGACAGAAACGTGCGATGTGTCCACGATATCCGCAGTAGTAGCAGGTAGGTCGCGTCGGTCGCCACGGTGGATAGTAGGGCTGGTTATGTATGCTGGGAGATATTGAAGCCAGGTGGGCTGGCGTCGGCTTCGGTGGAATCGATGGAACGACGGCTGGGGTAACTGCGGCCACTTGCGCGTATGTTGGTTGTGGCCTAGGGACGAGAGGGTCTGTATACGCAGCACCAGTCATAGCCGCCAACTCCTCCTTAACAACGTCACGCAAATTGGTACTGGAGGCGGGAGAAGGGACCGCACCTGTTGAAAAGCCGAGCGACTGCAGTTCTTCTCGTATGATGGCGCGGATCATCGCGCGCAACGAGGGATCGGCAGTCGGGTTGTTATGAGGGGTGTCCGGCTGCAACCGTGCGGATTCGAGCTTGTCCAGGCGCTGGCACGTAGCTACAATATCAGCGACGGTAGTCGGGTCCTTTATTGCCAAAGCATTGAAGGCAACAGTTCCAATGCCTTTCAGGAGGTGACGCACTTTGTCTGATTCTACCATGGAAGCGTTGACGCGACGACAGAGAGAAAGGACATCCTCTATATACGAGGTATAAGACTCGCCGAGTTCTTGTTTGCGAGTTTCCAGTGTTTTCTTCGCAACGGCGGCTCGCACTGCTGGAGTACCAAACACTTGTCGGAGATGCTCCTTGAAAGTGCTCCAGTCGGGAAAGTCAATCTGGTGGTTGAAAACCAAGTCTTCGCCACGCCTGTGAGGTAGAAGGAGACGTGGCGGAGCTTGCGGCGTCGTCCCAATGGTTCGCAGCACTCACTATGTTATATTGGTCGAGCCAATCCTCCACATCTTCATTGCGAAGTCCAGCGAATAAAATGGGGCTCGCGATGGGGCCCGTTGACGATCCAAGATGGAGAAGCTGCGGCAGCCGTAGCGGAAGATGTAGATGAAGAAGTGCCTGAGGGTTCGTCCTGCGGCATGCTGGTGGACAACTGGCACAAACGGCGACCTGAACGAAGCTCCAGGGGAAAGCGGGCGAGTAGAGGACGGGGAACCGATGAGCACCCTCCACCACTTGTGACGTAGCAGCTGACACGCCTTTTAATGGGCCTTCGCGACTCGGTGAACCGATCACATCCAAGGCACAGAACAATCTCAAGATGTGTCCCCACAAGCGAAGATGATAAAGAACACCATGTGATGATGATAATGTACAGATGATAAAGAAGTGCCTGATAAATGCCACAATATGTATAGTATAACCTAAGGTGCTTCTCTTCGTATGTGAAGCCCGACTAATGCTATTCATTTCGCTTTCAAAACAAACAACAAACAAGCAATAAACAAAAGATTATCCCAGCTCTAATAGCAGGGCAGTCACACAGGATATGGATGGATGAACAACTTTATTTTAGTCCTTCGGTACGCGCGATTAGCGGCAGCGGGCCGCTCCCACGTCGGGACAGAGAGGCCTGCCCTCCGCCGCGTCGCGGGCCCGATGGACAGCCCGAGCTGTGCTTTAAGGTCCGAGCTGCGTAGAGCTCGGTTCCACTCTTCCTTCGTGGTCCTGGTCCCCGGTGCCAAGGGGCAACCCCAGATCATGTGAGCAAGACTGGCTATTTTCTTTACAAAAGCGGCACGCATTGTCAAGATGCGCGTCCGGAAAGATTTTGTGCAGGAAGGCCGGGCATGGGTAGGTGCCCGTCTGAAGTCGTCTGTACGTGACTTCTTGTGCTTTATTGAGTGCTTTGTGCGGTAGCGGCATGGTTCTCTTGATTGACCTATAGTGCTGGGTGAGATCATTGTAAGTGGCGAGGGGGTCGCGCTAGCTCTCCCATCCTGCCGAGAGGGAGTCTGGCGGGCTCGCACGGTGAGATAGATCTCGTGCGGCCGCGTGTGCCGTCTCGTTGAGGTTGGGTAGCGGCCCCTGCAATGGTCCCCATATGTGCCGGGAACCAACTGATGTAGTGCGGGGTGAGATGTTTCGTTCAAGGTTTCATGTCGTTGGGGCAGCTGACTCTAAAGCCTTCATTTTGAATATCGTTTCGAAAGAGAAAGGAACACGTCCTAGTGAATAGGCTTGGTCCAGGTACGCTACCTTTATGCGCAAATATTGCGTTTTTGCAACACCGACGAATCACTATCCTGCTTCTTTTAAAGTGTTCATTTACGTATTTCTTTCGCACACGATCGTGACAAATATTCGTACATGTTGTGTAAACATGGCCACTTAGTTAACGTCCTACCACTACGGCAATGATGAGACGGTGGTCGCAGGCATGGTGCGAGGATTTAATGCTTGAAAACGTAAGGGGTGAGTGATATAGGAAAGAAACGGCAGAGTTCGTGCGTGCAGGACACACGGTACAAATGACTAAGCGGCTCTAGCGCGAAAGAGTAAGTGCTTATTAACGCAATTTCGGTATTGCAAAGAAACAAAGCCTCAAAAAGCACCTTGTGTAGATTCACAAACGACCTGTCTTTCACTACTTTGAAACAACCAAGAAAATTCTGATTCTGTTATGCAAGAATGTTGGCCATATGTAGCTCGGCTTCCTGCTTCACGCGTCACTTCGTTAGTGGCTTCCGAATATACGTTGCATAAACGTACATTTTCCAATGGTTAGGCACGCTGGCATTTGCTTTTTAGTTGCTGGCGTGTCCGGGAAAGCAAGGGCTACCATTGCACGCGCTGCTCAGGAGAATAGCTAATGAGTTTTCTTTCACGAAGCATCTTTCGCACCTCACGCAAAGCTCTGCCATTTGGCCGCCGTCCAGCTTAATCACGCTGCATCTGTGTTCAAAATAGAAGCTCTTATGCCGCGTTATTTCCAACTTTTGTCTCGTTGTTGCAGTGCGTCGAATATTTAGCAACGAAGGCCACTACCAGCCCGCTAACGGACCGATCGTTAAGCGTCCCGTGGCCCTCAGTCCTGGTTATTGCTGAATGCACCTACTGCCCTTGTAAGAAATATACATGATACGCATACGCATAATGTCTTGCACAAGGGCTGTATGGATACGGGCTAGGCGAAGGGAACTGATATTGCCGCATCGTGGCTGGTGACTGGCTATGCATTTATGTGCAGACATAAACGACAATGTATTCCCTGAAATCAGCCGTGAATGATGCTTAAAATGTTGCAATACTTAAGATGAAGAGACATGCTTTCATATTTTGATAAGACGGATAGTCCACGATTTGTAGATTGCGTTGAGCCACGCGATTTCCTTGGTATCGACATTTACTGTCACTTGTTGTTCTAACATTAAAGGGCCCCCAAACCACTTCGCGTTCAAAGACGAGATGGTGGTTTTCTTTCTCGGTTTTCACTTCCCTTCCTACAGGTGCTATCTCCTACCAGCTACTATGTCTTCGTAAAACATGTCGACAACGTTCAGCATTAAGCGTTAGGCCTATCAGGATTTTGGGCTTTTCTTCTACACGCTATTATCTCCGCTTGCACAGTCGAAAATACACGAAACGAGGTGAAATCGCGCACGACAGCCATGTGCGACAAGATATAACGGGCGTGCGACTGCATGGCAAAGCACGGTAGGGTAAAATTCACAACTTATGTCAATCGAGAGCTTATTTCTACATGACTGTCACGTGAACAGACTGCTGGTGTTACGAATTGTGTCGAAAAGACGGGAAACGCGAGGAGAGAATGACGCGCGCGTCGTTCTTTTTATTTCAGGAGGTTGTTTACGGGCCCTTTAAAGATAGGATACAGAAACAAAGTATGACCTCGCAATGTCTCGCCAGCAGGGGGGGGGGGAGGCTTGAAGCTGCGATCGAGGTGCTTTCCATTTATGGAACTGTGCCAGTAAGGCAGTATTGCTACACGTGCAACAACATCGACGATCAGTATGGAAAGATGCCCGTGGTATCCATAGATGCAGGATCCTAGGAACGATATGAATAGGCCGACTAATTCACGAAAGTGCAGAACAAGCGGTGAGAATTTTGAGGATGGCAGAACGTTTTATTCACCTTCTTTCTTCAAAAACAGAAAATGTTACAAATAAGTAATATCTGTCGCGCCTATGGTCGAGCCTGATTCTCGCGCTCAGCTGGCAAATGTTCGCACTGTGGAAAGGGCATGTGACGAAGATTGAAGCTGCGGCTACGTCCTTACGCTCATTTTGACAGCGAGTTTGTGGGCACTGTATATATGTATATATATATATACGAGCGCGTAATGTGTGGTTCACCTCCCCCCCCCCCCCCCTCACCGAAAAGAATTGCTGGCTACGCTACTGTTCTCTGGGTCCCTTGACTCAAGCTAGAACGAGTTACGGCTAAAGTTAATGGGATCCATTGAAGTGTGTCAGTTCGCATTGTTTTTGAAGACTTTAGAAATCAACACTTGGCATGCATGCTTTGATGGCACATTAGAACTAATGTGGAAGTTTTCAAACCGACTGATACATGCACGCTACTTTACAAATGAGTCCATATTAAATTCATCTGTTTTCCATGAAGACCCCATGACGCTTCTTCTTCATCATGTCGGCTTCCCGCTTTCATAAGCGATGTTCTAGGTTTGATGTCAAAACCACAGTGCTGCACAGTCTGTGTGAATTCATGCAATTCAAAATATTTTTTTTTTGTGTTTAGTCTGGCGTAGCTCAGCAAATCTTCTGGAAGCTTGCTAAGTTCTGTGTGTGATGTTCAGGGAATGCGATCAAGTACATCCTGCAATATTGATCTCAACGGACGTACTTTCCCAGGAGCTTCACAATCTTGTACCGATTACCACAATCTTGTACCGATACGACAATCTTGTACCGCCACGCTGAACAAAGAACAAGGGAAGCGTTAGAGACTTACCATATACCATTATCATTAAAACACGTGCATTTTTTCAACCTCACGTTCTTATCCCACGCCATCATGCTTATTTATTATACTCATAAATTCTTATTTAACGTACTGTTTGTCGTCATGGGGTAAAACAAACGCCATTCATCTCAAACCGCTTGAACGTCTTCAAAGCAGTCAATAAATTAACGTCTTTAAGCTCATTCCGTTGTCATTCCCTACCTGTCTGTCAACCTCTTCGCATCCTTCCCATTCAACAGTTGTTTTATCATAGATTATGACCGATTACATTCCGTGTCATTCATGGTGAAATATAATATTAATGATAACTAACAGACAATAATGCCAAAGGAAGCATAGTGGATGTTGTTCGTTGTAATTAAGACAAAGTGTGAAGAAGTAAAGTGGACGAAAAGATAACTTGCCACCAGCAGGGACCGATCGGTCCAGCCGTGATATGTTATGTAAAGAAACATGGAAGGAACGAAAAAAAAAGTGAAAATAGGCACAACCTGATGTGCGCGTGATCATGACCTCACTGCGCAAGCGTGAAAACGGCTTAACTGTGTGAGCTATAAGGAGCGAATAAAACGTGACTTAAGCTTCAGAAGAGCTCATTTTTTCCTGGAACGATACATCTGCAGCGAGTTCGACGCAAACACATTCAGCGTTCCATTAGGTCAACAAGAACATTCGATACGTGATTCGATACGCTATATCTACGCTTACATCGCAGGTAAGAGTTGCGATATTCTGAGTTAGTAACGTACCAGGAACACGGAGAGAAAAAACACAGGAGCTAACCTCCAAAAAATTTATTTTTTCGCAAATAAGGCACGCTGATATCATCCGATAAGCGCGTCACATGTGCGCGCTCGCGCCAATGCAAGCAGGCAGCCGGAAATACTACTACCAACACTGCTTATCACAAGTCGAGCTCAACTCATGTTAAGAAGATATAACTTTCTTTGACAAAGCTGGTGAAGGTTTTCCGATATAGACTGGACGGTGGGTCGCGATCTATTCAACTTCTTTTATCAAACGCGTTGGGTCTGGTCAATATTTGTCAATATTTGACACAGACGGAGAACATCTGCGTTTCTTGACGTGAATGATGAGGAAACCCGCTGACATTCCTTCGTTTGACTTCGATAGCACATCAGCAAAGTAAACAAGCCGATCAGCAAACCACCAACAGAATTTTCAAACAAGGTAGAATTCCTGCACACGCTTTGAGCTAATCTCAAGATAACTATTTTGTGTAGTAGTATCTTGCGTGTTATCAGTGACTTGCACACGTGTTTGAAAGTGTTTGAGGAATTCCAATGTCGTTGTGTCCGTGTCGCTGCTTCCACTGTTAAATCATCGTAATCAGACTACCTTGCACCAACTGCACGATGAGCGCCTTGATCAATGTTCTCCAATTTGCCCATTACTGCTCGAGCTGATTTCATTCAAAGCTTTCAAATTTCTTATACCGGTGTTAGACGGCCAATTTTTATTGCAATGAGGGCATATTCGGTTTGGAATTCTTGATCGCTATCAGCAACCACCGCTGAGACAAAGTACAAACTAATCAGGATCGTATTTGGCACAGACGTCAGTTAGATCGCTATCTGGAAGCCAGATCGCGATGCGTAGACGGCGATCGTCTTTTAATTCAGCTCAATTTTTATTTCATTCCAAGGATGAGCCTAGGCTCACGAGAAGAGTGAGGTTTCTCACTTGAGAAGAACCCGAGCCCCCCTTATACACGGAAAGCAACGAGGGCACATGGGAGAGGACTCATTGAACGCAAAACATGGTAGGTCTCGCGCAGTAGAAGCCGAAATATACATAAACAACAATGATATACACACAAACTGTGATATACGTAGTTTCCTTACCGTCCAAATTAGATAGTACACCTTAAAATATACATGAACAAAGACTACATATGCGTTGGCACTTTCCTTAGTGCCCAAATTGCCAGTGCATCTATTTTCACACGAAGGTGCTTCCCTAATGTCACGTGGATCACCTTTTTTCATTTGTTATTTTACTGTAAAGTAATTATTTAATGACAGGGAAACAATAAGCCGTAGCATTCGGCTTCCAGAGTGTTTTCTTTAGAATGAAATTGTCCTGTTTTGTTGGTGGCGAGATAGTATGGGGCATCATATGTTTCTAGTTCAAAGATATTTAAACAGGCGTGATTATGAAAGCGTGATTGCTTGTGTCTTATTGCTAGGGAATACTCGGGGTGTTTATAAATCAGGACGATAAGAAACCGCCTAACGGTTCATCAGCGTGCGCATTCAAGTCGAGATTTTCCGTATGCCTAATTGCTTACATTTGTAGCCTATATATTAGAACTGGTTGCTGTTGCACTTGCCTATATCAAAAGACGATCATTGACATTTGACCAAAAGAGGCTGTTGTAACGTGTTAGCTTAAAGGCCAACTCCGGCGATTTTTCGAGGTCGATGGATCTCAATGAAATTCGCTGGGTATGTTCCTTTGCACGTTTCCGTCATTTGTGCCAAATTACAGGCTTGAGACATGCGCAGATTGTTTGCAAATGAATTTTAAAGATTGTCTGCAAACGCCCTCCTGGCTTCCCATAATTATTGGCAACATTGCGTCTGTGACGTCAGTGTTGGCAAGGCGGCGGAAGTGACGCAGCCGAGGGCACCGCTAACTTCGGCGCTTAGGCCGCTACAGCGAGCGTCTGCTGTGCACAAGGCGACAGACAGCGTTGGTTTGGCCGGGCGCTTCGTTGGTCGTCCTGGCTGTCACAGTTTTCATACTCCGCGCCGGCGTGATCGGCATGCCTTGCACGACTTCCGGTTCGTTCGTAACAACGTCTACGTCATACGTAGACAGTACACTCGGTTGGGTTTCGGTTTCGGTGTTGCGTTTTTTTGCTTATTTAAAATTATTCTCCAATTTGCCGAGTATTTCTGCTATCGGGCCCGTAACACGAGCGTCTCAGGAACATAAAAGCACCATTACTTTGACATGGCCAAAAAATCGCCGGAGTTGGCCTTTTAACAGTACCTAGTCGAAAGGAACGCAATCACGCAAGTATACCCACACACTTTGAAAGATTACTAATGAGGCTATCATTTGAAGTTCCTATGACACTGTCCAATTAAGAAACACTCCTAAAGTCTTAGCGGTTTCTACAATTTCAACTGCCGCGCTGCCTGCACGAAATCTATGGTGTCGAGAAGCAATCTGTTTCCGCGAGTGAAACATTAGGGCTCTTGCTTTGTTGCATAAATTAGCAATGAATTTCGTTCACTACATACATTCAAACTTTCTAACGTAGTGCGTATAACTGTGGTCATGGCATTCATGTCGTATGCTGTGAAGGAAGAAGTACTGTTATTCGCGTAAATCGAATATTTAGTTGTGATTTGCAATTGTTCTAACATTCGAATATTCGTTTCGAAAGTCACTCTTACTTTTCGAAATAATCGAACGCTTGGAAGGTTCGAAACATATTCAGTCCGTGTTTGTAGAGTGTGACACAAAAATTAAACACTTGAGATTAGCCAACCTAGATAGCAAGGTAGTTTCAGGAAACGATACTCTACAATGAATCGCCCCAATCTGCTCAATCGAATACCTGAGAAATCTGCCGAATGCAACAAACCCTTTACACGCCTTGTATACGAAGATGCAATCGACCAGCAGTGTTACAGGCGTTGGCTCATGATTGCGTACATCGCATCAACCATCATTTACAATGATGCCACAGCTATCCTGCTTATCTCTAAAGCAAGGCGAAAATTATATCGCGAAATGCGAAATTGGTTCGGCAAAGATGTACAGTCACTCCTATGTTTCTCACTGTGCGTTTAGAAGAAGCACTCAAACGGCTATATTTGGAATGAATTAGAGTAACGGGCTGCAGATGGTATTGCGCTTGTAAATAATGATGCCAACGAAAGCATTGTTCATCATACGCCAAAATTGTACACAAGACTACGGAATATCCTTTTTTATCATGCACGAGATCACTGTGCCTCTCAACGCAATATGCCATCTTTTGTGTGTGCTTGAAGTTCTAAGAGTATTACACTTTTACAAAGGCTTGACGTATATGTGATATAGTGAATTTGTGTGATAAAAGGTGACCGACGCTTTAATATCGGAGTGCATTACTTGAGAATAACGAATTACAGCACCAAAAAACAACACTCAGCCTGGTATCAGGCGGGCTGCGCAGGCGAAAGGTATGACAGAATGCATGGGGAAATTTAGGAAGCCGATGGCATTCGCTAGGGAAAGAAACAAGAAAGGGGCATCAAGTGTTCGCAGTCTGAATTTTCCTGATATGTCGAATGCTCCATGTCTGCTTCACATACCCCAGAGACTGAGTTTATTCTGTCATCACGAATTATTTTATCGAAACCTCCATACAAGGTGTTATGCTTTTACATTTGTTTTGTATCGCCGGTGTATCGCATTCATAGGGTTCAGATATATTCACGTTCTGAAAGTGTAGGTTTCAGAACATTGTGTAAGACACGCAGCCTCTGAGCGTGTGGCCTGAGTTAGAACGGCTGCACCACAAGAAAACTTATTTTGTTTTATACATTCATTTCTTCATAGCGATTTTTGTTACGTGAGGGAAGGACGGACGGACGGACGGACGGACGGACACAGTATTCTGGTTGAGTCGGCATAGAAATGCGCAGTTAAAAAAAAAGGAAAGGAGGCAACTAAGTTGACGCTATATCTAGAATTTCATTATGTTGGAGATACCAGACCTGAATAGATATTCGCTCAAATAAAAACAACAGCATATCGACGGAACTATCATTTTTACGCAGCAGTTAGCAGCACTGTACTATCAAGTAGTGGACCTGACATATTTACAAAAGCCCATTAAAATTCATCGTTTAATGCTTTACTGAAATATTTGTTTCGTACCATACAGGTTCTTAGCTATTAGAGGACTACATCCAGCTGCAGGCCAAGTGAACGTCGCTTCACGGCGACCTACGTACCCGGAGGCGATTAGTTTCCGGTCGCCTCCTCCTTTTTCTCCCACGTACTGTGCTCGCACGCGTGCATTGTGCAATTCGAGGGCACAGACGCCCACCGACCGAGTCATCCTCGGAAGTGGAGGACACGCGCACAGACCCGTCCGATGCAGTAACGCATGCGTGCCCTACCGCCAGACGCGTTTATCCAAGGCCCTCTCTTTGGCGCGTGCGCCTACCGTCCTCCACACTGAACTACGTGAACCACACAAAGCGAATCACACTGCCGGCGAGTGAAACGAAAAAATGCGAGCATATCTGGCCTTTTTTGTTCGTTTTGTGCCACAGTTGAATGAGTAGGCTCTGTCGGTATTTGACCTCAGTATGTATGAGCTGCTTTGTGGGTGTCCGTTGCAGACGATGTGCTGAAGAATGCGGCCGTCCCGAAAGATCTCAGTTGCTCCTGCTCATGAATATTGAAGGTGTAGTATCGGAAGGAACGCTGAGAGAGTATTTAGTTCACTCTCTCGTGTGGGTTTTAACTAATAAAAATTTAAATTGTTTCAGGGGATGAAGAGAGTTGCGCGTAACACGCGCCTACGACTACGGCATTCGGCTTTGTGCCACAGCGTGTCATGAGAAGCTTGATTATCAGCAGAGACCAGATGTTAGGCAAACGCCTATTTTGTTTTTTTTTGCGTTCCTATCGAGCCACTTTTATATATGAGCATGAATTAGAGGTTAAGAAGGGCTTTTATACTGTTTTTATAGTGCCTATAAATGCCTATTTTTGGGCTTCCTGCCTAAATGCCTAGTGCCTATAAATGCCTATTTTCAAAAAACGGCGCCTGAGCACTATTTAACCTCAAATTTCGCTTTCGAGTGCAGTTTGAAACCGTTAATCACGTTACTGGGCAATATTGACGTTTTAAAACTCTGTGGGGTTCAACCTAGCCCTCTAGTTCAACCAACTTCCGGAAAAATAACCGCTAGCAGCAGTGAACCGGAATGGAAGCCCGTCTCAGCGTCTACAGGGGAATGGGGAGAGGGAAATAAAGATGAGAATCAGAAAGAAGAAGAAGAGGAGAGTGGCGTCCATTGCCGAGGACGCGGCGGGTGGCTTGTACAGCCGGTTGTCCCGTCCAGTGTCCCCAAGGAAGTCAAGAACAGCCTTGAAGACCTGCGTGTGGCGGTGGGCAGGGGACAGGAGGTCCCTCTGTGTAGCCCCGGGAAGTTGGACAACGAATGCGAAACCGTGGAGTGCCGTCAGGGGCAAGAAGGGTTTAGATCAAAACAAATAAAAAATGTGATGCGCACGCGGCTTTTCTTTTCTTTGTAATTTACTTCTGAAAAAGCCGCTCATGAGGTCCCATAAGAAATTCTAGTTAGACGCTGGGAGTTGTTGCGCGCCAAATAAAGAGCGTTTTACCACAAGAATGTTTCAAATTCTTGTGGTAAGCGTGATCGATGTTGTGTCGTTTCGGCGTTCGTTCATGTGGGATGGACTTCTCAGTGCGCGCACGTTTGTAGATGCTGGCTCGGATCATATATCGTTACCGCTATACACCGCGTCGCACAGCTAGAACTGCTGTAAGGGACGATGCAACAAAAAGGCGCCAAGCGTTGTCGGGGCTGGCATCGGCACGACGCGCAAATGACAAGAACACGAACGCATACGAAATTGAGGAAGGTAGTCTGGCATCTCGCTGCAATTAGAAGTAAAAAAGAAACAAAATGGGCGAAGCTTACACTAAGCCGCGCAAAGCTCGAAACAGCGAAACTAGACGATCCTGAAGACTCATCGGGCTGCTTCTAGGTTGTTTCTAGGCCTTAGCTAGGTGGTGCAGGTTGTTTCTAGGTTGCTTCTAGGTCGTTGCAAGGCTCCAGCTAGGTGATGCTGGGTTGTTTCTACGTTGATCCTCAGCGTAGAGAGGTTCCAGTTAAAGCACAGACAGTCACAGACACGACACGGATGTCCAAACAGCAGAGACATAAATAACTTCCCGCTGAAACCAAGCATTCGCGCCTCTCGTAGATCTACGGGCGCGTCGTCGTTGACGTATGCCTTCCCTCGCTTCGGGGTCTTCCGGCAGCGACCGTTGCCTTTCCCGTTCCCAAGTATTCTCTCGTTGTACATACTCGGGGTCTTCGGCTCGCCGCCATCGCTTTTCAGCCATTTGTTGGGCTAAATGTTGCCTTCTTCATCTTTAGTTGACCAGTGGTGAGTAGTATGATTTACCCAAATATTTGTGGCACATACCCGTTTATAACGGTGATAGTTTTCTGATGGGCCGTGGCACACATCCATTTTCTGGTAGGCCGCACACGTTACGGCTAGCCTTGGGAGCTTGGCTGTTAAAACGCGCACAAATTCCGTTTCTGTGTTTTATTATTTCTCTCAGCTTTCCGTCACTCATTCAAGCAACAATTAAAGAAATTACACATGTCGTCTCGAATACTTCTCGCAGCGTCATGTGCTATCGTTAGCGACGTCAGAGACTCGGAGCGTCAATGTCTACGTAGGTGAACGACGTAAGAGCACAGGACCACTCATTGTTGAACGCCAGCCCCTCCATCTTGGGGCACGTACCTACGAGAAGAAGGGCAACGGTGTTCAGTTTGAAATTCCACGTTTTTCCGCGGCGCGTAGCTTAGCAAACCTTGGCAGACGTGATCGTGAGCGCCCAGTGCTCGAAATGATCAAATTTGGTGAGGGGTCCTTTGGGGTGTTCACCAACAAGGGAGAAATTGGCCCTACGCGATTAGCCCCGGCCAATACGAGGCATCCCTCCCTCCTGGTCTTTTAGTGGTCTGGGTATCTGCTCCTGTGCTGCCCTTCTCAGCCACGCCGAAAAGAAAGATACCCAGGAGTGTGTTGATGGCTATGTTGAACCTTTGGCGCCTTTGTGCCATCATAACATTTCTGGCTTTCCTGTCGTAGATACAGGTCGGGCACATCTTTGTTTTAAATTATTTTAATTTATATAAAAATTTATTATGCCTATATTTACGATTCTGGAGGCCTAAAACGGTGCTTTGCCTGCCTAGTTTTGGTGCCTAAAACGCGCCTTTTTAGTGTCTAAAAATCGGGCCTCTAATTATCAGCCTTTTATGGAAGAAATCGGGAGCCTGGGCTCGCAGCTCGTAGGCCTAGCAAGCCATAGAACCCCTCCTGCATTCTTATAAAGTAAACAAACAAAGTGCTCCTCTGTAGCTGAGCTCACCGGGAAGTGTGAATCGCCGGCACTCATGCTATCTCTCTCTTTACCCCCTTATTCCCCTCTCCTTGTGTAGGGTAGCAAACTGGACGAAGTCTAGTTACGGCCTTTCATGCCTTCTTTACTCCCAACCTCCACTGTATCTTTCAATATTATTAAACTCGTTCGCTGTTACCGTAATTACTGAGTCTATATAGCTATTGCATCATGAAGGTCCCGCCACAGTCTTTGCCTATAGCAACCCCATCTTGATGCTACATATCTGTAATAGTACCTAACTTTCAGTAATGTATTTCTGATTCTGAAGTTCTGATTCTGATAGTACCTATAAAATCAGCCACAGTGCACGACGAAACGCAACTGTATTTACATTATTTGCATCGTCCATGGCGGACGCTCTTTCCGTCACCTTTTTTTCTCTTGATCAGCGCTCACGTGTGCTGTTCGATGATGATGATTGCCTTTATGAATGGCTCACACCCACTCTGGGGGATTGGCCAAGAAACGAATATTTATAGTTAAACGTGTTCGCATATGAATTCGACGGCTTGTTCTTTTTTTTTTCTCCGCGAAAAGTAAATATTCAATAATACCCATGAGGCCACATGTTGAATCTCCCGGTGCTGTGACCCCATTCATATAAAGACAGAGCAGAACAACGCTGGTGTGCAATGTGTACCATGTATTTAGCCGAAGCTGAAATGCTGGAGCAAGTGCAAATTATTTCAGAGCCCTGCATCGTGGGGTCTCACACAGCCGCAGTGGTGCTGGCTGTGAGGACTACCACGGTGAGAACAACCCGTCAGTCATGGATACTGCACTTCTCTATATACTCCAAGAAAAAATAGATGGTGACGCTGATACACGTAAAACAGTAAATAAATAATTATGTAAATATATAAATAAATTCGAAAACCAAACATAAAAACAACATGGCAAGGGAAAATTCTGTATTGGAAATTAAACTTTACACTTTTAGTAGAAAGTTTCAGCGTTGTTGCTTCGCGTACGCTTTATCCTCCTGCTCACTGGGCCACTAAAAAGATTACGCATGCGTGGTGATCGTTGGTTTTACCGTCATAGGGAAAAACAATGATGAGCTATGCCTTGATATTTCAAAAGTGGTCACAAATTGAGATTGCGCTCTAAGTTGCACGTAATGGTGCGACAACGCCAGGAAAGTTCACAAATCTCGTGATTGTGGAAATCTTTAACAGCATTTAACACTGACCATTGCGACATTGGCGCACATTAAAAAAAAATATATGGCATTCGTACTTAAGGGGCGTGAGATGCCCTGGGCGACTCAACGTTTTTTAGGTGTGGTAGATTGTCTCAGAAAGTTGCATGCTTTGTGTGTTGACATTGGCAAACGCGCAAACCTTTTATTCCCATTTTGAATATCCCTTTTTCATGTTAGCTGAATGACAGCTGATTTAGGCTAGACTTTCCTTACATTTCATCGCTTGATGGCTACTCCGTTGCACGTAATTAATACGAAAGATGACTAGCAATCATTACGTTAACTTGCTCTCAGATTTCGCGTAGCCTGAGGGCTTTCACGAAGCGACGCTTTCTTTCTTTCTTTCTTTCTTTCTTTCTTTCTTTCTTTCTTTCTTTCTTTCTTTCTTTCTTTCTTTCTTTCTTTCTTTCTTTCTTTCTTTCTTTCTTTCTTTCTTTCTTTCTTTCTTTCTTTCTTTCTTGTTTGGCTTTATTGCTGCAAGAGAGTAACACATCGTCGCTGACGTAATTACATTGGCAGAGATTGTTCGGTACGCCAGACGATCTTCGACGCGCCCTTATAGTGTGAATAACCACGTCATTTTTTCTTAGTCGCTTTATGTGTCATATTCGGTTTGAGCACCTGAACAAGACTGCTCTGAAATGACTGACTACTCTAATATAATTAAGTTAACACTCGTCTTGTTTGTTTTGTGCACTATTGAGTTTCCGAAGAGATGACACCGAGACGCTTCTGCTCCCACTGGGGAATTGAAGAACGGCTCTTAACGACATGGTGATCATCTACTAGCGGTACCTCTGTGCGTTTGGACGCGGTCGTAATCGTCCAAACCGTTTCTCGTAATCGTTGCTCGTTGCTCGTCCAAACCGCGGTCGTAATCGTCCTTGAAGCCGTTGCTCGAGCGTCTACCGACCACTGTAGCACGCTGCCACCGGGAAACGGCGAAAGAACCTGTTTGCAAGCACAACGTGGACCTTGTTTTTCTGCCGCCCATTAGGTGCTACTGGACACCAACGTTTTTACAGTTAGCATCTAGTTCACCCATGTTATTTTGCATACGATATGTAAGGTTATCAGCGTTTTGCTAGTGCCTTTTTCGAGGAGACGGGAGAAGTGAGACCGGTGGAGAAATGCCCCGCAATGTTCAAAGTACCCAAAACTAAACCACATGTTCATTACCCACGTGTTCGCTATATGAGAAAAAAAAAAAAACCCCGCCAGGGCGGTCTAGCGCTTATGGTGCCCGACTGTTGCCCCGAATGTAGTGGGATCGAATCCCGGCCGCATTGCGATGGAGGCGAAATGCTAGAGGCCCGTGCGCTTAAATTTAGGCGCACGTTAAAGAACACCAGATAATCAAAATTTCCGGAGCCCTCCACTACGGCGTCCCTGATAATCATATCGTGGTTTTGGGACGTGAAAGCCCAACAATTATTATTACAAAAATCAATGTAGTAAGCTGAGTACTGGTCATATATCAAGTGAAAATTCTTATTTCGATACGGCCTTCCTATAGACCATTAGAGTAGGATAAAATAAGACCAAGCGTTGTTTTTTCTTCTGTTGTTCGCGTCATTTTGCCTGTATGAAGGTATTCGTGCAACGACAATATTTCCCTTGTAGATTATCAGTTTCAATGACGCCAAGTCATATTTGTAAGATATACTGGGTGTATTAGACAACATTAACGTAGCCGTGAGAAAAAATATGTAAAGCATGCTACCGTAATAGTATGCACGGCTTTCTGTCAGTGCTCCTCTCTCTAGACTAAGATGCATCTTTTATGTTCACTGGCGGAGGGACTTAATTATACATGATTACTTCAATTAACGACACTATAGTTTGGATAAAAATGCTGTAATTGCTTCCCAAAACACCCAATTCAGCCATTTTCCGCGTGTTGTGTCCTGCGTAATTATTTCTCTTGGCGCGTTTTACTACTACGCGCGAAAAATGAAAAGCGCCACGTGATAACCTGCCGGCGCGCCGTTGCAGCGTTCGCGGAAGTGGTTCGAAGGAACTCTCTCTCGGCCCGCCTCGGCAACTGCCCGGTGCCGGCAACCTGTTCGTGTTGGCGTTTGCTTCCGGTGATACTACGCATGAGTGTATGAGCCTAAGCGATGACGCGGTAATTACCTAGCAGGGTCAAAGAACAGGGGAAAGTAGTTGGCGCGCTAAACCACCGTAGGGCCAGTCAAGCGGTGATTTCGATATTTAGCTGGCTACAGTAATGAGCTGCAGAAAGTAAACAGAGCATTCCCTGGAAGGAACAGCTCGAAAAACGACAGGACAACAGCAGAAGACGCACACAGCGCTGTGTGCGTCTTCTTCTCTTGTGCTGTCGTTTTTCGAGCTGTTCCTCGAAGTATGAACAACCAACAAACCCTACCATCCGCACTACTGCAGCGTTCTCGAACGGAATATGTCCAAGAAATGCGTAGCGTTGGGCTCGGTCAGCTTGCTTTTGTTCATTGTCAAGGAGCAATGGGATGTGCGACACAGAAGGCGTCGACCCTGGGGGGTGAGGAGGGCGGGGGGGAGTTATGGTGGACTAATCGAGCATCCAGCGAGATACACAAAATAATCACATCGTTCTTTTTTTATTGAAATATGGTAGTTTGCGTACGCAAGGTTCATTCCAGCAGCATACTACGTGTCGAGGTTATAATGAAGGTGTCACCTCGAGTTATTAACGTATGGGGCCCGGAATGGCCAGCGCCCTACCGCTGACAAACTCTCTCTCTCTCTCTCTCTCTCTCTCTCTCTCTCTATATATATATATATATATATATATATATATATATATATATATATATATATATATATATATATATATATATATATATATATATATATATATATATATATATAGACTTGAAATAAATATATTTAAAAATAACAGATATTCTGCAGAAGTGTCAGGTATAAAAAGCCCCTTTTTCCCAGTACAATTACAGCCTGGAATCGGCTAGCCTTAGACATTGCATGGATAAGTTCAAATGCAGCGTTTGTCCAGGCGTTCCGTGATGTTATTGTATATGTATAACCATGTTGTGATGTACTCGTATAGTTATGATCATGTTTCTCTGTTTACGCATGTAACCTGTATTTTTTTATTATGTACATTATGTATCCCTTCTCCCCCCCCCCCCCCCCCACACACACACACACTGTAATGCCTATGAAGGCGCTGTGGGTATTTGATAAATAAATAAATATATATAGCGACGATGCATGGGCTGAGCTATTGCTCGTGGCACTTCAGATTGGCGGGCTACCCTTGCGAACCCGCTGCCAGTGCAGTCCGAATGCAAATTATCGAGGTTATCGCACGATGCAACTCGCCGCTGGTAGCGTTGTAGGTTTGGCCCCTGCCAGCGGCAAGTAGATTTTAAAGACGATAGTCTTTCTTGGGGAACTTAAACGCAGAAATTTTGGTCTGTCTTTCTGTCTGTCTGTCTTTCTGTTTGTCGGCACGTCCCTCGATTCAGCCACTCGGCCAAAGTTGAACCACTTGCCCAAGGGCCAGCCGTCTTGAACTGGTACGGCTGTTCATACTTGTGAACGTTGTCGATCAAAAAGTAAATATCATGCATATCTGAGGTGCAACATCACTAGGTAAGTATTAGGTGGCGTGTTCCTTTAATAGAAAATGCATACATACGTAATTTTAAGGACCCTAGTTTCTTAAGCTGCGCTGATAATACATAAGAATGTAAGCTTGAGCGAGTTGGTATGCGTTCATCTTTGTTGAAACAGCGCTCACTAGACGACGACGAAGTAAAAGAAGGCACAGGACAGGCAGCGCCTGTCCTGTGCCTTCTTTTACTTCGTCGTCGTCTAGTGAGCGCTGTTTCAACAAAGCTGAAAATGCGACTGCGCTGAAATTTGCCTTCCTCCGTGCCCTTCGCACGAGCTCATTGTTGTGTTTCGGTTTCGGTTCTGTATTGCACTGTACGAATGCCATGGGTTGGTGTTGAAAAACTTTAGTTTTGAGAAGGCCAAGAAGGTGCAAAAAAATATTTAAAAAATGAAAAAGCAGCGTTGTGGGCGGCCTTCAGGCTGCCGGTTGTGGGCGCCGCTCTGGCGTTCCTGTTTTACCCAGGCGACGTGTAAATAAAAGAGTGTGTGGAGAGTACTCGTTGAGTGCGGACGTTTCTCTGCTTCAGCGCTTCGCGCCAAACCGCGTTTTCGGGCTGGCTGGCGTCCCCGCCGGTCGCGTTGGTCACCGCCGGTCTTCGCCTGCTGCTGCGCCGGGACTACCAGCACGCAACACAGCACTCATGTTTCCCGGCGTATTGCCAGATGGCGTCCATATCTCACACAGCGCCTCTTCTATCGTCTTTACACGACATTTGCAGCGAAGCACGCAGATACGCGGCCAATTTTTTCGTCCACCTTTTTTCCTATTCGGTCGTGTTGTAATTACTACACTGCAGCTAAAAACTACGCATAATGTTCCCTATGCCTCCTTTGGGTTTCATTGTCTGCTGGTTTAACGTGGTTAGGTCTAACAAAGGTGCGAGTTGTTAACTCATTCCCTCTCGGACCCGTAAGTACTGCATTCGTGTCACTTTACATTTTTTATTATTTCAACTTGCAGATTTTTATACTGATGCTTTGAAATCGTAGAAGTCACATATCGTGATGATAAGGGCATTCAGATACGAAAAGGGGCAATAAATGCAAGCATAGCACAAAAAGGACAAGATCGCAGCTGGGGCTCATGCGTACGCTGGTGAATTCAAGAATATCTCATATTACGAATGCGAGTGTGGCACGTTTCCGCAACGTTTATTGCCACAGAGATATCCTTTATGAGCAGTCAGTTACGGTAGAGAAAATATCAGTTAACTTAAATATGAGCCGCGGCACACTCTACTGCCTCGTCCTCGCGAAAGAAAGAAAGAATTTGCGTTCTGTAAAGACCTCGGTACAATTGCCCAAGCAGGCTTTTCGGAGCTTGCAACGTATCACACAGAACTAAATCTTGAGCCTTCATAAAGTACGCGAGCGAAAATTGTTTCGACATCCGTGGATGTAAGCGAGAATTGAGATGTTACAGCTAGACGACTGGCACGCTACCTTCTCTTATGCCTTTCACGCCTCCCTCTGTAGCACGCAGTGTGCTCGCGTAGCTGAAAGAAAAAAGCCAGGCAAAGAAAGCTGCACATTTTTCATTCGGACTGGCGTTCTACACGTCCGATAACGGCTAGCCACCTCTCACTCTCTCGGGTGCACAAGGCGCTCTCTTGATCGGAGAGAAGGCTTCCTTGTGCGAGACTACCTGCCGTGTCGATAGCGGCCTCCGGGCTGGGAAAACGAGAGGCCCGCGGAGGTCCTCTACGGAGACGGGAACAGTTACGTCACCTGCTTGCGAGCTGCGAGGACGGTAATCTGGAGGCTTGATTCCAGTGGCGGACACACTGGACGACATTCCGACTGCCTTTCGAGCGTGCAGGAACGTGAGTGCGTGAGCGTCGGCAAGGGCGACTACTTTACGTCACCTTCGGTTGGCGCGCTTTTCGCAATGCTGACGTGGTAGTGAATCTACCAAACTGATGATTTAAAAAATACAGAGCACACTGGAAGTTCAATGCACACAAAATGAGCACACAGGAACTTGAGTAGGCCCAGCGCAAAGCCTCTAGCTTTTCCTTTGACACCATTGGTCACAGCTGGCCAAAACGGAGCACTTACACAAGTGTAAGCGCTCCGTTAGCGTGGGCTTTATTCCCGAAGGGAATAAAGGCCACATACTCGGTTTTAATTTCTCAATTCGCTCTGAGTTCCCGCAATTGCGCGCTTTGTTGGAATGGAAACCACTGATACCACTAGACTGTCCTATTGACCCCTGAGTAGCCTGGGCTGTATCCTAAAAGCCCATTTTACGATTTAGACGAATACTACCAACATACATTCCGGCGTCATTTTCAAGGCTGAACAAAGACCTGGATTTGTTGAACAGCGGGAGGTTGTCGACTATTTTTCTGTTGATGCTATTCACTTTACATTAGGTAAGCTTATCAATGACCTACTGAGAAATTCAACCGCGACAAGAACTTGGAGGACGGTTGAGCTTCATCTTCAATAGCAGAACGCGATAGCGTAATGGGGCCCCGTTCACCTCGCCTCCTCAATCGCTAGCCTGGGTTCGGTGCTCGGTGGACAGCTCAATTGTTCCGCAAGAAAAGAAAAGTCTGTCCACGTAACATTGGCCATTTGAAACTATCCTAGAATACCTACTTCAAGTACAGTTGTGAAGTGCCCACTACGCATAATTCTTCCTTTCGCGAATTGGCGACGCCGACACAGGAATTTCTGCAGAACGAGTTCTTTAACGCTATCGCGTTAAAACCAGACTGCCCAGGTCACTTAGGAAAATGCTTCAACGTAGATTGTGCCACTGGAAAGCCAATGCTTACACAGCGTTTAATACGACGGTGTCAAAGCGTTCGTGTCGCAGAAATTACGGTCTTAACGTCGACGGCGTTGGTAGCAAGCAAAAATCGGCGTTGTTAATGAGCGACAGATCACAACGAATGCAAAGAATAAAAAATCAGCGGTCCAAACCGGAATCAAGTGCAGGCATGCTGTGTCAGCTCTTCCGCCGCAGAGCCACGCCAGCGGTTGAAACTGGTCCTAAAAAGAAAAAAAGAAAACCTATATAGGCATAGGCGTGCGCAGGGTTCCCCATCAGGGGGAGGGGGGGAAGGGTTTATCGCAGCGCCCCCCCCCCACCCTACTAAGTCAATGTATAGGGGAGATTTTGCACCCCCCCCCTCTTAATTGACTAGAAGGGTCAATGTACGGGGCAGATTTCGCGCCCCCCCCCCCCTCTTAGGTAATTAGGGGGAACAGCCGCCCCCCCTGCCCCCCTATGCGCGCGCCTATGTATATAGGCGTCATGTAGTGCGAAGTGTCGCGTTAACAAAAGTAATATTGCGTGACAGAAACGTAGGATTGCACCAGACATGACAACACGTGAAATGCGCAGCGAGTGGGTGGTTTACAGGCCCACCCATTACTAAGCGTTCACTCATAATTGTTCATCATAAGCCTATGCATTAATAATGTGTGCCGCTGTGCAAGCCCACGTATTATCTTACGGACGCGAAGTGGCTACTTAGCGACTTCGGAAAATGAATTATGGCATAGTGGGCCCTTGACAATGCAATTGCGTTAGGCATTCTAGGGGAGTGCGAAACGGCCAATGTTACGCGTTCAGACGTTCCTTTCTTTGCGGCAGGGTGGAGGTGTCCACCAAGAAGCGGTGATTTGCAAGCGATTGAGAAGGCGATACGAACGGCTTACGCTGTCGCGTTCTTCTCAAGGGCGAAGCAATGATATGGTCACTCGAGGCGCATTTTTGCCGTCACCGTGATGTTCTGTATAAAGTTCCAATTTATAACATCACCCCGCTTGTCTTATGTTCTATGCGCGAGTGAAGCAACCTTTTCTTATATCGTGAGTGCCTCAAGTGATAGCGAAGTTCTTGAATATGCAGACGTTGGTGACACGCAAAATTGGCATGATAAGCTCACAGCCATGATTTTAAAAGTAGCTTAAGCTACTAAAGGTGAAAGTATAATGCAGTCATATGTGGAGATCGAGACGAGTTTTCGAACGTAATCATATTTTGGAGAAACAACTGCGCCAAGATATCCGCGTGAGACGAATAAAGTCATGATGGTGAATAAGGTCACGATGTTCTGGATGAATTAGGCTTCTTGGCAGAAAAACAAGACCATGTAGTTTCACGGAAATTAATGCGTAACTAAATTAAGCCGTGCCTTAGGATTTCAAGGCACGGTTTGCTTACGTGCACACGTCCTTATATTAAACACGTGCTACCACACCTAGTTATTTATGTGATGCCAATACTGTTTTGACGTTGGCATCAGCAATAGATATATATATATATATATATATATATATATATATATATATATATAATCTATATATATATATATATATCGAGAGAGAGATATATATATATGTATGTATATAATGTCACAGCTGAAATCTCACTACTTGCTCCTGCAAAAATAGAAAACGTCGGGGAAGTTTGGAGGCAATTCCTTTTCTTATGTGGCAACACCGAAGCTTGAATAAGATGATTTTGCGGTTTATTGTGCAGAAAGCTTTCACACACACACACACACACACACAAAACAGTGCAACTATACGAAATTACCTTGCTGAATATTATTTTACTTCAATCGGTTTCTTGGCGCTATATCTCTAGTATGTGACACCCAATGACTTGCTACGCAATACGTATTATCTTTGAAAAAGGCTGAAAAGACCCTTTCATTTTATAATGTGAGAGTGCACAGGCGTCAGTAGGCGGGGAGGGGGGCGGACAGACATTCGTCGCCATTCCCCCCCCCCCCCCCCTCCTCGGGTTGCCTACCTTAGCGGCCTGAACGAGCAGTTGCATGGAACTTCAACATCAACAGCACCAACAGAGTTCCAAATTTCAATCGCAACACTGACAGATTTATTTTGTGTAGCTCATTCTCCATGCACAACTAGTCTGGTTTGCTCCTGTCTTCGATGCAAGCGGCCGCGTGTTTCTCTCCGTGCAAACAGGAAACGTGCGCGTCTGTGAGTGTGCGTTTAGCGTAGCCAACGTCCTGTCCCAATAGCTCTGAACATACAGTTCACCAGGTGCATCGATGACGTGCTACATTTACATTTATCATGAAATTGAAGGCGGTCGTGCACAAAATGTAATACGGCTGAGCCACACGTGGTTAGAAAATAGTTCAACGGTTGCACCATCTCATACAAGACGTCATTTTAGTTTGGAAGCCAGAGCAGCACCGCACTTTTTGCGAGCCACAGTGACGCCTTCAGACTCCACCAATCCTGGGACGCTTCGACGGAGATAACGGCACTCATGTGAACAAAGATGCAAGCAGTGTCGGCCTTGGAGCCACCCTTGTGCAGTGACGAGAAGGTATCGAGCGAGTGATCGCCTACGCAAGTCGTGCCTTATTATCGGCTTAATTGAACTACTCGAGCACAGAAAAAGAAGGCCCAGCTGTCGTGTGGGCCATATATAATTAGCAGCCCTATTTATATGGACGACCTTTCAAAGTAGTAACCAACCCCCATTTTTTTTGTTGGCTTGCAGGCCTCGAAGACCCATCAGGCCGCCTTGCCCGATAGAGTTTTCGCCTCCAAGAGTTCCACGTTACGGTTGTGAATAGTCGGGACACAAGCACGCCGATGTAGGCTGTCTGTCACGGGCACCAGTTGAGACCACTCCGCTTGACATAACTGACGAGGACAGCTTCTGCATCGTCACAGCGTTTTACTCGGCTCAGCAACAGCGCGATGACCTAGAGCTTCGTCTGCTTGGTAAACATCTCGATGGCCACCTTAAGCAGGCACCACAGACATTCAGGCGCACAGTTTTGTCGTTTTCTCTCCGCAGTGACATCTTGTACAAACGAAGCTTTGGCCCTTCTGTGTGTACCACTCAGGGGCGTGCTACGGGTTCTCCATTAGGGGGTGAGGCCCGGGGAAGGCGAAGTCTCACCGCAGCGCATACCCCCGCTCCCCTCGTTGGTCGAGTTCGAATGAAAACAAGCTTCACATTGTATGCAAAAATTAAAGTGAGACGATGCCACGCTTGTCAGAACTGCCCGCCGTTGGCCTCCGGCGTTCTGGGGGTAAAGAGGGACGTAAGCAGTTTCGTAATGCAACATCAGCGGTCCTTTGGCTGCCACTATCGACAAAAACCTGCATGACTATAACCCTGCAAAATAAACAATGTCGGGACAAGTCCGACTGAGTAAAGGTATGGACAGGTTTCTCACCCCCCCCCCCCCCCTCAGGTGATTCAGAGGGCACTTCACCGCCCCCAGTGCCCCCTCCTGCCCTGTATGTGCGCACGCCTATGGCACAACCACGGCCGCTCGATGAAAAACACACGGTGCGGCCTGCCGCGTGGAGCGGATACTGCGCCGCGCGCCTAGTGCTCCTGGCTGCCGCCGCGACGCCACCAGTGGAGGAGCCTCTGGGGAGACCGAAAGCGAGAGCGCAGGAATTATTGCGGCGGATCGCGGCTTGACAGCGCAGCTGCTATGCGCTTGTTAGTTTTTAAAGGGTTACAATAAACTTGCTATAGCGTTAACTGTATTGGTAATCGTCCTACCGAATGTGCGCCGGCGATGTTTCAACCTAAATATAGCAAGTGTTAGTTTTATCTGATGTGGTTGCTCGTGCGAGTTGAGATTTTTCGCGTCATGTTTTCTCTCTTTTGTTGCCGCTGCGCTGTTCACCCTCGATAATGTATGTTTGTGCTACAGTTATTTTATCAACAGGAGAGTCGCTCATTGACAGGTGCGGTTGTCCGGAATGACTGTTGCTCACACCTTAGAAACAAAAGCATTGTGAACATCAGGGAAGTCATAATTGCTTTATTGCACGTGCGTAAAAAAAGTATCCCTGTGTGATTGGAATCACAGGCGCAGCACTTTCCTGGCCAGAAGTTTTTGCACCAAGCGTACGAGACGCTCAACAGACATAATAACATTTCCTGCCCAGTTGGCAAGAAGCGTTCGTAAGAGCTTTCTGATGAAAACATTGCAGACTTTCATGGCGTGGTCGTCCGCCCCGCAAGTCCACTTTCAGCACTTCCATGGTCATAGAGAACAGCGTGGTCACATTTCAGACATCTCGTGAAAAAACATCCGACAGGAATAATACATGATGTTGACAAGCCTCCTATTACAAAACATAGTAATTGGTTTGCCACTTGGGGTACCGCTGTTGAGTGCTCTTCTTCACCACGGTCAACGAAACCAAAAAGTTTGTGGACTTGTCGGTCGTATATGAACCTCTGCTGTATGGCCATCTCGTCAACGATCCGGGAGCAGAACCCTTCTTGCTCTACAGTGAGACCCTTGAATTCGATGCACAGCCGCTCCATTATCAACGAAGTGACGCCGATTCCACCTGTTAAATGGCCTACATATTTCTGGAGCGTTGAGCGACAAGGGAGCTGAAAGATATTTCTGGACCTTGCATGCTCATAACTTTTGTCGAAGCATGCCTTACAAATTACACATTCCCTTTAACAATGTGCTTGATTGGGCTGGTTGGTTCTGCATGGTAGACGACGAATAGAAACAGCGCTAGACACGGGACGAGACACGGGGACACGTGTATGTGTCCTCTTCTCGTCCCGTGTCTAGCGCTGTTTCTATTCGTCGTCTACCACACATTCCCTTAGAATGACGTCACTGTAGTGGGGCTTCTTCGTCGAGAAAGTGCGGACTTGGTTTCTAACGAACTCGGCAGTCTTGTCACCTTGCGCAGCACCATTGAACACCTTCATAAAACAGGCAATGTCCGTGTTATATTCATAAAACTGCGTGCGCTCCTCAGCCTCATCCACTTTTTCTTGAAGGGCCTGCAGTGCTCCTTTCATACGAGCGATCTTCGCTTGGAAGCAGCGCGTTTTTTTTTAGCTTCTTCTGTCAGTTTAACAAGGTCGAATGTAGTTTGACATGATGCATTTGAAAATGATGCCATTTCCACACACGTTTCATTCCCTAGTTCAAAGTTGTTGGGCGTCGTGGCTTCAGTGCTGTCACTTGACGAGCCGTTTTGACTAATGACAAAACGGCTATTTTGAAGCAGCACTGCCCGAGCACTCGGCACGCGACTGCGCGTTATCGGCTTCTATTTCGGAGCGTGGCCGCTTCTTCCTCGGAGCAGGCGTGCTCCTCGTGCTCATGTAGCTTGGATAGCCGGGGAACACTGTCGGCACCGCTGTTGGCAAAAGTATCCTCAACTTCTCGCTCTTCTTGAAGTCCTGCTCCGTAAAATGCAAGGCGCACACCAGGGACCTGTCGTTAGGCTGCCATACTTTTCCCTTCCCACCGGGTCCTTCACGGGAAATGTTTCGCAGCCATGCTGCCCTGCGTTCTGCGTTACTGGGAAAGTCGTGGTAGCGTATTTTCGGGTCCTTCGATGCATTCGTGGAACACAACGGCACACAACAGTTTCGCGGCATTTAGCCTAACGTATAAAATATCACACATGCGCAAACTGTCTTGAGTGACACTCAGTGCGAGCGATTCATGCGGAGAAAAACAACCACTACCTCGACCTACCCGCTGAACGTGCGCTCCTTCCCACCCGCGCGTCGCGTGGAGCCCTTCCCTACTACTGGCGCCCTCCTAGCGAAATGCAGCGACAACTGTCAACTCCGCTTCCCCGCTCTTGCCCATTGCCTGCGCCGCGACGTGGCAGGCCGCACCGTGTGTTTTTCATCGAGCGGCCGTGGCACAACCTTCGATGCGATAAGAGTAGAGCCTGAGTGCGTCTCCCGACGAACCGTCTTCTGGCATTCGGGGTTCACGCGCACTCTAGCGCGAGCCCACCACAAGAACTACCGGCTTAAATTGTCCCGCACCGTCAAGCGCCGCGTTAAAACCTGCCAAGGCTACCAGCGGGACAAGAGCGCACCCATGAAAGCTGCTCGCTTATTATAACTTTTGCAACCAACCCCGGCCCCATATGAGAGCAAGTTGGCATGGGATTGCTTGGTCCATTACAAATATATTCGGCTCGTAACCTCTGGATAATAGTTGCGACGGATGCTTTAACTCGTTCCTGCGAAACACGACCCCATCAACGAGACACGGTTAGCTATGTCACCGACTTCATTCACGCTCTTTTAATATGCCATGGGGCACCTGTCGGGGTTATTACCTACAGAGGCACGGCCTTCACCCTCCAACTTTTGGAAAATTGATGACACCGCCTGACTACTGCTTGCCGTCCGCAAACGAACGGCTCAACAGGGCCATTGCTGGCATTCTTTCCTTGTATGTTGACGTATATATCACAAGTAATACGACAAGGTTTTTCTCTTTGTAACCTTGTCGTTTAATATTGGAAAACTTAACGCTGCGCAAAACACACGAGGACTAGAAAGGAACACTTAAAACAGGCTAGTCCGTTTTAAGTGTTCCTTTCTAGTCCTCGTGTGTTTTGCGTAGCGTTAAATTTTCCAATATGCTACACCAACTCGCCCACATCAAGCTTCTTCTGCTTGTCGTATAACACCGCCGTACAGGAGACCAAGAGATTTGCTCCTTTCCGCTTGCTTCACAGCTGCGAAGTTACCACGATGTTGAGACGTTATGCGTTTACCTGACGTCTTTGTGACTGCCAGAGCAAATGCGGCCCAATATGCTCAGAACGCCGAAGAAGCTCGTCAGCCAGCTCACTTGGGCGTTCGCCTACGACGCTCTGCGGTACAACCTTCGTCATAGAGAAGTTACCTACGGCCCTGGAGAAAACGTATGGACCTGGAGTCCCGTCCGCCAACGCCGCAGGTCGGAGTAACTTCTGCGTCGTTATTTAGGGCCTTACAGGGTTCTTGAACGCCTCAACGACGTCAACCACTACGCGCGATTCTCCGGTCGTGCGGCGCAACGTGACATCGTCCACGTGTCTAGGATGACACTATATTACGCTGATGACATTACCTTGCCTTCACAACTTCGAAATCAAGCCGATGCATTCGGAGACGGGGAGCAATGACACGTAAATTCTGCGGGTCTCTGGTTCTTGCACAGATTCAGTTCCGCCTTTATTTGTCCTCGGCGGAGGCTTAGCAGGTGGCAGAGGAAGAGGAAGCCGCTTCGCTCGATCGGAGCTTTTCTGGTTTGCTTTTCTTTTATTACCGTAACAATACGTGCCAAATTACGTAAAGTATTTTGTGGCCGAACAGGCTTCACGCACATATTCAACTTATTTCTCCTCATTCGATGTTCGACACTTGCTTTTCTCCAACATTCCTTTATTACCCGGCTATGAAATATCGCTCTCCGAATCTTCGTATAAATTTCTACCGTGATGCCTGTTATTAGAATGATTAGCAAAAGAAATAAAAACCGGTAAGAAAGAGCTGAGAGATATACGCATAGAGCAATTGCCCACGTGCAACTGCCACCATGCAAGGCAGTGCCCATAAGGTGGACATCTTCAAGAATGTCTCTGTTGTAGCTTTTACCCTTGAACTTCACTGATATTTATGTTCAAACATAGATGCTGTTTACAATCTATGAACAGGTTAATTTCATCTTTTTTCCATCAAAATTTGTGAATGGTAGAATACGTGACTGAAAAAGAAACTAAATCACACACAGAATAAAAAAAAAAGATATGCCTCTGTATAGGAATCGGTATAACACGAAAGGGAAGCATGTGTTCACAGAAGTAGTTGATTGTTTATTGTGCGTTGATCCATGAGAGCTTGTACATTGTCTATTGGTGTTTGGTAGCTATAGCACCATTAGACGTTGATGCACCCCCGTTGACGCCTAGTGGTGCATCTCCACCACGACGACTAACGCCCATGATCATGATTTAACCGTTGTGGTAGCTGAAGTTGTTAACATATACCTGAACACAGCATACTGTGAATCCCGCGCAAACGTGGCATCAACAAGCACATAATGAACACTAGTTGTCGATGTGCACTTCAAAGCGTGGTTAATTGAGGAGAGACACGGCACGGTGTGCGCTCGCGAGTAATAAGGTAACCTACGCCTGAGCTCATGCATACACTACCACACTGCGCTTCAGCAACACGGGAGGCAAAGATTCGTAACTTGAGCCGCGAACGCATGAAGGCGTTCCACGTCCCGCTGGCCTCTGTCTCGCTCCACGAAAGCACGACAATCGACCGTCGACATCGTTGCCTGTCTGTAGCGCTTATTCCGGCAGTTTTATTAGTTGCTACCACACTCGAAGCAGAAGGCGGAAGAGAAACACCGTTGGTGCATGTGAAAGCTGCGCTACTCCGACAATGAGCTGTCACACGCTAACACGAAGCGAAAGGCAGAGAACGCAACTGCGTCTAGGGTAAGTCCTCGATGCTAGCGCTGCCAGCACTCCTCACTGGCATTGAGACGCGCTGACTGCGTCGTCGCCAAATCGCTCCCTATCGGCGCTCGTTAGTGTCATCACGCAGTACTTCTCTTCACCGCCCCCAGAAAGCGGCACCGCCCCGCCCCGCCTAGAGTCACTGGAAAATTTCAGAGTACCGCAAAGATAGGCTGCAAGCGGGCAACATTGGGCGGCAGCGGCCATTCCCCTTCCGGACCGTCCGGCGCGTTGGTAGCGTGTGTTGAGAAGTGGCCGATCTTTTCGCCTCGATGCCGTGTTACGCTCGGCGTAACTGCAATATGTGTGTGTTTCTTCAAAAGGATATCAGAAATAATTTCGAGTCATCGACAGTCATGAATCAACTGCGCGGTAAGCGTGTAGCTAATGAAACGTGCGGCGATTGTTGCCATGTGCTCGCGAACTCTCTTCGTGGCTTCACCGGTCTCTTTTCGTTTCATGGCCGGGTGTGTTCGCAAGAGCCGGAGCTGTATAGTTACATTAGCGTAATGACCAAGCGAGATGCCATTTACTTCGACACTTGGTGAATGTTGACTGTTTGCGCTAGCTTTGCAGTCGGTGTTCAGGTTCACTTCACAGCGCATTCGAGAACATTATCGAACATCGAGAACATTCAGCATTGCGTCATTCGACTGATCGCTGACGCATGCCTTACTTGCGCACAATGCTTGCTGTTCAGCTGGGTGTTATCTGTAATAGAAGTGGTGTGTGTACGGTAAGTGGAAGTTGTGCGTGAAGTATTTGTCTCGGTTCGGAACGCCAGCAGCCGAACGCACGGGCGAATCGGCGTGCGCTAGGTAAGGTGCCTCCTATTTTGCGAATACGTTGTCATTTCCTAACAGATACGTAGAAAGTAGGCCATCAAAAATGATTGACGTCACTACTCAGTTGTTTCATTTCCTATTTTTTGTCTCCTTAATATTCCCAACGTTGCAGTGCATTTGCAAATATTTTGCTGTGTTCCTACAAAGTTTTTTTTTTTGGCGTTGCCAGCGCGTAAACAGGTGGGGTTCGCTTTCTGCACTGCTTTTAATTTCAACTTTTTTTTTCGTAATGCACTCTTGTTAAAACTTCCCCGGCGCAGTGATTTATGTTACTTTGATCAGAAATAGCACATCCCGAAAATTTTTAACGCGCGTGATACTGCAACACAGTATTTATATAGATCTAGGGCTCGCATGAAATGGATTCCCTCAATGCGTGGGAGGATAAGCCAATTTTTCTTTTTTTTCTGCTGTGACCATTTCTCACCCACTAAACAGTATTGTAAGGGTACGCTCGGCGCAATGCAGCATTAGCAACATTCTTTTTTTGAAAAAAAAAATAAAATGCGCTTAATAACACTGCCTTATACCAAGTTTATAAACAAAGTTCCACGCTTCAGTTTTGCGCAGTGGCAAATGATCATGCGACAATTGTCTTTGAGGTATACAGTAAACAGTTATTCTTTTAACAAGTCTTCGATTTCGCTCTCGTGCGTGACACCCTTATAACTCGAAATGCATGCACAATCTGTTCAACAGACCGAGATATAAACAGCCGAGCAAATAGAAAGGTTTGTAGTATGTAGTTTTCAATATCGCTGAACATAGCGAACCGAAAAGGTGAAGTATCCTGTTGCATGAGAGCTTTTCCAGCAAAATTTGTGTAGTTCACTGCAGAAAGGAGTGTTCTTCGAGGGGGGCGAATTCATTCCGCGGCCAACTATGCAGCCACGTACAGCGACGCTCTTTGACGTTAATGTTTCCCACACGGAATGCAAAAATATACGAAATTCCCGGAGTAGCTCACCAGCAACGTTCGGTTGCTGGTGAGTTACTCTCTGGCATCTGCATGACGCGTTTAAAAAAGCGACGAAGTACTTCTAGGGACCGTGGTACTGCTAAATGTCCGGCCGCACTCTGCATTCAACGCGCCTGCACCCAAAGCGCTTGGAAGGGATATGGCGGCGAGAGGTCACGTGATGCGAGTAAGCCAATCGCGTCGGCGGCGGCGCGCGGAAAACAGATCCGATACTCTGGAATTTTTCTAGTGACTCCAGCCCCGCCTAGCCCCACTAACAGAGAGCACCGCGCGAGAGAAAATGTGTGAGAGATATAAGGTGTGTTTGTGGGATCTCGTGCATGTGCGTCGATGGCATATCGGTAGCGCGCCGGGGGCCTGTCATCGCGGACCGAGAGGTCGTGGGTTCGATTCTTGGCGGCAGAATTTTTGCTTCTAGCTCTTTCTTTCTCATCCGTGAGTGTGCCTTTTACCAACGTCATATCCGTGACGGAAATATGTGAATGAAGTCATGGCGGACCCCGACATAAAACACTTTCGTGTTAAACGAGTCTTCTTCGTGAACTTAAGAGTGCATTCACTTGAGCAGTGGTGTCAGTATGAATGTTCGAGTGTGGCAGACGAAGTTTACTGCGACCACCTGGTGCCCCAACAGTTATAAATATTTATTTTTTTGGAGAAAAACTGAGCCGTAGTAAATTAAAGTGCATTGAACCAAACCCGCAACAACAGCGAATTTTTAACACGAAAGTCTTTTATGCCGGGGTCCACCAAGGCTTCAGGGACGTATTTCCGTCACGGAAATGACGGAAAAAATTTACACGCTCAGATGGCGATCGAAAACACGACAGCTCGGTCCGCAACAGCAGATGCTGGGCACGCTATCCACTGCGCCACGGTCACAGACTCTAGAGGCTTTACAAACGCGCCTTTTATATCTACCACTCTCCCAGGTCGGCGGGGTGGTGTTGCCCTATGGTAGCGGTAAAGTAAAGTATTCGTCATTACTGTCGCCTCCGCGATTAGCACCTGCAAAGCGTTATACGTCCGTCCCGTTCGGCGCGTTTTCAATAAAAGTTCAATTTTGTCAATGCCTTAACACCTCGCGAGGTGGCGATCTTAGCCCAAGCGTCGTAAAAGCGTCGGCCTCGCTCATAGCATCACGCTAATCCAAACCAAAAATAGCTCTGCGACGCGCACCTGCCTTACCTGGCTGTAACACCGCGTTCCACGCTCATCGCCCCGAGAAAAATTGCGGCCGGGCTACCGGGGCGCCACGACGCCCTTTGCGTTTCCCTCTAATACGGCCGTGGTGTTCAATCACATTTCAACATGCCACGGGATGGCGACCAAGTTCTGCGTCCAATGTGCGACGCTCTTCTGGCTATCACACCTCGTTCTCTGATTACGCTTTCACCGTTAACTACTACAGCTATCACATGGGTTTGTTTAATCATTTAACATGGACGTTAGTCGTCGGGATGGAGATGTACCACCAATCATCAAAGTGGGTGCATCCACGTTAAACGGTGATATAGCTGCCAGACATCAATATACATTGTACAAACTCTCCTATATAAATGTACAGTAAACATTCAGTTACTTCTGTAAGGGCGCGCTTTGCTTTCGTGTTATTCCGATTCCTATGACGGAGGGATCAACCATATTTTTTGCTAGTTCGACGCATTGGCTTAACATTGAAATCACTGTGCAATTGGTTTCCAACGACGCCATAGCATAGGGGCCCGGATTAGTTTACCACCTAGCGCCTCCTATCGCTCACTGAACCCACACAAACGTGCATTCATGCCCAAGCCCCAATTTGAACGTGGCCAATAGGACCACGTTCGAAGACGCTACTTCGTTTTCAGAAGCGGGATCCCATAGAAGCTGAGCCACCCCGGCAGATGACGTGTCTGGAATGAAGCTCCACAATAACCCGGCTCTGGAACTTTGACCTTCAGAACGGCAGGAGAGCGAGCCCGCTGTCTGAACTTCTTCCAAGTGTCAAATGAATTAACAAGCCGGGCTACTGTGGCGACTGAAAGTCGATGAGGAAGACAAATGCGAACGACCATATATATGCCTTGCCCAGACAACATGCGCCCGTGTGGCAGTTGCACTTGCAGACCAGAACAATATAATACAAAAGGAAACGGAAAGACTCCGCTAAAGTAGCTTGAGACTGGCGCCCCCTTCAGGCGTTCGACGGAACGTTGTAGCACAGAAAGAAAACATTTTATCGTGCTCAAGACAGACAAACGCAGCGTGTCATGAACGCTGCTCCTGGCGTCCGGTTAAGGGCGGTTTTCGGGAGGTGTTTACCTCTTACCCTTCGTCGGCGCCGTGCCCGGTACTGAGTGGCCTCCGAAAGGCCTTCCTTAGTAAGCGCGCAACGTGCCCTTGGCTCTCACAACTAGACGAGAAGGCGCGATCACGGGACAACCGTCGGCACCGAAGGTGGTCAGGCCTGCTTTCTAGAGCAAGAAGGGCAGAACGGCAACGGCGTGCACGGCTTCTGAGTAGAAATAAGCTGCGAGAAGGAAGTTGTCGTGTTGCAACAGTCGCAGAACGGCTTCGCCTTTGGGTGCCGTGATACATGACCGATTGCTGAATGAATGAAGCCCTATAAACGACTTTCAGAAAGTTTTGTGCTAGCGACAAGAAAACTGCTCTAAGCACTGTTATAGCGTATGCCATTTTAAGAGGAGAATGTTAGCATTTCTATTACAATAACATCTTCTTTTGCGTGTCCTCATAATAAATGCCGTTTAATTAGACAGTTTTATATAAACATGGGAAAGATAAAGATTAGTGCGAAGCTTAGTCTTTTCGAGGGAATTTCGCCGGCTTAAAAGCCAATATTTCATGCCAAATCTGCTAGGATGCAGGGGATAAGCACGCCCCGAGTAAAGCACATCACAGCTATGAACAGGGCGATATAAAAGCTATGTAAACATGAAAATATGGTAATTCTGGAAAGCCAAGTGCTAAGTGCGCATTGTACGTCATTGCCCTGTTTTTACCGACATTAATTTCTTTACACTTATGAAACTACTACACTACAGTTAAAAAGACTACAAAGAACGTCCCATATACCTTGCTCGGCATACATTGTCGGTCGGTTTCATTAGGTTGTGTTTAACCAAGAAAAGAAGCCCCTGATCCAGTTCCCGTGTTAATGTTGGCTGCATTATTTATATACCGCCTCCACGAAACGGTCAGGCGGCGGTCTTGTCAGCGACCGAAAATATCAAAATTGTTTTTTTTTCTTTTGCTCAATGACATTTAAACATGAAATAACGAAGGAATTTAGTCAGGGACGCCTAAGAGAAGCGTAACAATAACGTCAGGAAAGAAAGAAAGAAAGAAAGAAAGAAAGAAAGAGGGAGATAAATCGAGAGAGAAAATTTGAAGGAAACATAATGCGGTCAACGTACACCCGGTTTTCCACTGTATTATTTTAGCGAAACATTCCCCCCCGGGGGGGGGGGGAATGCGGCGTAAGACAATTCAGTAAACTTGCAGCTCACGACTCCCGCCGGTAACAAATTCCCATCTAACATGGTCCTGAAAAAGAAAGAAAATGTGAAAATATGTGGCCTGTAAAGACACTCATGAACTTTCAGAACTTGCTGTCTGCGGAAGGAAATGTAATCAAGAGGACACAAGTTCACGAAATGTTAGTTTGGCATTATAGTATTCATAAAAGAAACCCTTTATTGGTAATATAGTTGACTAATTGTAGTATACATAAAAGAAATAAAATATTTCGGCCACGTGGTCTTAGGCGAGCCCACCCTCCTTTATTTTATGTGTAGCACCATGAAATCCGTGTACTCTCCCAGAATATATCTTGGGGTGCTCGACTGTCAATATTCCAATCCTGTAACACGCTCAGAAAAGACAGAAATAAAAAAGGAACTCGAGGTCATCACTCTATGTGGATGCGCAGACAGAATATATAACCACTCACTGAGGTTTCTTCACTTTAGGAACTGCTTAGCGCACGTACCGTGTTCACGGTACATGAGGAAGGGTCAAGTGCTAGCATAACATAAACGTTCTAGAATGTGGGTAAGTTGATCTGGTGCAGCAAAGTCATCGTGGAAAAAGATGCAGATGGGATGATCGATAGCCCACACGCTGAGCTGTCACATAAAGTTGAGTCAACGGTGCAAATTAGGCAGGAAGAAAAATATGGCTGATACCCCCTTCACAGGAATCGGTATAACACGAAAGAAGCTTGTCGTCACAAAAGTTGTTGACTGTTTATAGGACACTGGTATATGAGAGCTTCTACAATGTCTGTTGTTGTTTGGCAGATATAGCACCGCTTGATGTGGGACCCACCTACGTTGACGCCTAGTGGCACATATCCGTACCGACGACTAATGATCATGATTTAATCCTTGTGATAGCTGAAGTTGTCAAAATATACCTGGACACCGCATATGGTGAATCCCGCGCAAAGATGGCATCAACAAGCACATAGTAAACACTGATACTCGCTATGCACTGCTTCAAAGCGCCGTGAAACGCGAAGAGAAACGAAACGAGCGTCGTGTCTTCCCTCTAGCCTGGCTGTTAATTCTCACAGGGCGAGTGGGGAACGCGGTGCGGCAGGCAGGCGAGCGTCGGGGAGCTATCTTTTTCGCTATGCTCGCGGTGTGTTACAGCGTTGACGACATTACACTTCTCCTATTGGAAATAATCTAAAAGGGATGATCGTAGCAACGGCGCGTTGCAGGAGCTGATGGCGGAGGCAACGAAGGTTTAGATGCGAAAGCATCTTATGCTCGGGGCAGTGTCCATTCTGCGGCGTCCGCACCCATACTGCGCATGCGCGAACTCTCCCCCATCTCCTCGCGTGAGCGCGAGGAGGTGGGAGGAGGTGGCGTGAGCGCTGCCTCCGCTTCGTTTGTCCTCCCCCGTTTCTCTCTCTCCGCCACAGCTGTGCGCTCGTATATAATGCGGCGCGCTCTCGCTGCCGTTGCACTCTCCTTCGCAACGGCGCTCGCGAAGATGAACGTAAACGGCAATGCCGGCAAGCGAATCTCGAAGCTGCGAGGCTGCGAAAGCGCGCGTTCGCTGTGCTTCCGTCATTCTCTCTCTGTGCAACGGTGTGCGAAACACGATGAACAACCTCAATGTCCGCACAAGCAGCGGCAGCGCCACCACCGCGGAGTAGACGAAGGCTCGGGAAGCCGAACGTAAACGTCAGCGTTGGCAAGCGGTAATTCAAACGCCTCGATAACCACCGTCTGATAAGTCACATAAGAGAAATGAAAACTCGATGCGCACTCCCCGCAATGCTTTCGCATCCCACCATGGTTGCCCATAGGGGGAGCTGATGTTTAATTTTTTTTCTTCGACCCTGGTAGCACGCATGTCCCCGCCCCGCTATAAAGTGGACGCTCAAAGCATCCATCCATCCATGCAAGACCCCGCCACGGTGGTCTAGTGGTTATGGCGCTGGACTGCTGACCCGAAGGTCGCGGGATCGAATCCCGGCCGCGGCGGCTGCATTTTTGATGGAGGCGAAAATATTTGAGGCCCATGTACTTAGATTTAGGTGCACGTTATAGAACCCCAGGCGGTCGAAATTTCCGGAGCCCTCCACTACGGCGTCTCTCATAATCATATCGTGGTTTTGGGACGTTAAACCCCAGATATTATTATTATCATCCATCCAAGAGCACTGTAAGAGGAAGGTGTGACATATAAAAGGCACGTTCATGTAGCCTTCTCTATCTGTTCGACGGTAGCTCAGTGGGCTAACCGCCCGCCAGCCATTGTCGCGGACCGAGAGGTCGTGGGTTCGACTCCTGTCAACGGCACTTTTTCTTACAGTTTTTTTTCTTTGCCATCTGATGGCGTTTATTCTGCTGACGCATTTCCGCGACGGAAATACGTTATCAGTCTTGGTGGACCCCGGCATAAAGCACTTTCGTGTTATAAATAAGAGGACTCTAGCTTTCGCATTTAAGTGTGGAACGCGATAGCATTTCTGGCCCCTTCCGCATCGCTTCTTATTCGTTTGCCATGATTCGTCTCTCCGCGGGCATCTCCACTGTGCTGTGAGGAACGGAATGTTTCTGCGCGTGACATCTGCCGTTGTAAACTCCGGGAATGTTCCAGTCACCTGTAATTTAGCCTTACGAGTCTCTGATCTGAGCCTGCTTTCAGCAGTCGTTGAAGGCAGAGGTAACTTACCGGGCAGTGTCGTTATCGGACCGTGCGATGCTGTCAGAGAGATCGCTGCAAACGATGCCGCGATGACCCGGAAGCCACTGAAAAACGATTGTTGCGGCCCTCCTCGAGAGCACGAAGTTGAGCCTCAAGGATGTTGTAGACTAACCGGTCGCAGCTTGCGTTAAGTAGGCTAGACATTAGAGCCAGCTCTGAAGCGCTGGTTGGAAGCGCGAATGATGGCCCATTTTCCCAGGGTTCCTTCGAAGACACGATTAATTGCTGTGAAGAAAGCGAAAAACTCACGTGCGTCAGCATTATAACGTGGGAAACTATAAACTCCAATGTGCCTAAGTTTAATCACCCGGTTATCTCCGGGGTGAATGGTGAACAAACCTGCACACAGTCACCATAAATCTGTCGCAGCAACCGCTAGCGCATCTGTCCCAAAGAAAATTATTGTGACCTCCGAAGTGGCACAACAGGATGTCACACCTAGGAGGCGGCGGGTGAATACTTTTCGCAACAACATATTAAGTTGGGGCAGGAGGCTAACCTCCATTAAATGCAGGAGCCTTTCACCAATCGGGAAAAGGGGGCCACTCGAAGCTTGCCGTGGTCGTGCCTGACGTATCACTCTTCTTACTTTCTTTTCTTCTTTCCTTCTCTCAGCTCGAAAGCAGCCGGCCGTTCCCGAAACGCTGTTTTCGATATGGGTCAACACGAGCTGATTTCGGTCAATGAAAATCGCGGCAGTTGTTGATGCTCCCACTCACAGAAGAATAAGTATGCCCGGAAGGCCTGCTCACAGAAAGATGCCTTTGTTTAGTTACATCAGACAGTGATCCGAAGCGTGCTACGCGTGCCTCGTATACATAAGAGCGGTGGGTCATGAATGATAACGTCTTATGATACGATAAAGAAATGAACGAAAGCGGAATTTTTAAGTTCTCGTTCTTTCTTCGTAAGACGCAACGTTAATTAGAACTAAAAGACAATCAAGCCGAGCAAAGTGTAGGGGATGTTATTGTAGTGATTATGATACAAATGTGGAGAAATTAAAGTGGCCCGTTGACTGAACACTGACCCGGTGAGTGACTGACCAGGTGGGACGACTGCCTCCGTAGCTCAATTTGCAGGGGATCGGAAGCGTTATTCGAAGGTTGCAGGCTCGGTCTCTGCTGGCGGCAAGTTGTCTCATCTTCCACTTCAATTTCTTCACATTTATATCACAATTACTACAAATAACGGCCCCTATACTTTCCTTGGATTGATTATCTGTTAGTTCTAATTAACGTGATAAAGAAATGACAAATTCACAAGCGGTGCCTTTGCAGAAAACTGCATATGAGTGGTAGGGATAGGAAAATAGTATGTGTAATGCGTTCACCAGGAGAGACAGCGTCTGAGCAAGCAATGTCATTGGCGTAAGAGACATTGGCAATGTCATTCGCAATGCCACCCTGGCAAAGTGATAGAAATGGTTAACGCGTATTAGTACTGTAATAATGTAATGATAGTGTAATACATTTTGCCAACCATAACGAATGTATATATCCCCATGAACCGTCTCACTGGGGTTAAAATAGTGAAATGTAAATGCGTTCGAACAATGCACTCTATTCTAGCGCGTGGTGCGTGAGTGTTTAAAATAAAGTAGATATATAGTAATTTACATTAACTTATCTTTAGAAGAACAACTTTGTTATTTCGGAAGGGGACGGTGAATTCTGGACATGGATAATTAGCAAACTCAATGGCCGTGAAGTAGAACCATGCCATGTAGCATGTTTCTCATGAACATCAAATCATATTGCCGTAGTGTTGAACGTGGACGTGAAAGTGCATAACGCACGTTGAGCCGAACATAGATGAAACTGTTCTGATGCGTTGCTAATTTGGTGGGAATTTGATGAAGATGCGACGATCACAAACACCATAATCATCACGGACCCGACTCTTCCTTAGCTCTACTCACCCCCCTATCTATTTTCCCTTGCCGCGCGTAGTACTTGAAATGATGCACTGTGTCTTGTGGCATCGACAGACTCCACCCACTAGCCGCGACATTAGAAGGAGGTTCCGGGGTTTGGTCGGCGAGGTGGACCATCAGCTTAATCATGTATGCGACCTCCGCGCTCATAATGAAATAACAGTTGCGTCAAACGCAGAAAACTAGCGGAGAAAGGATAACCCTTTAAACATTTCCAGCATATAGGCTGGTGCACTTTTTGCTGTCGAATTCACGAAGAGCAGGTGCAGTATTCGGTGGTGGTGTATAAGCTGATGGCATTAAACCCGTGGTCAGCGGCAGACAGTGACGAAAACTTAACAAAATAGCCGCCACTTTGATCCTATTAAGATGAGTTGCAGCGCAATTCGTGCTCTCACATCCATAGGGGGGCAAAATAAATGCAGCTCACTCAGGGTCACTGACGAATGATATATTTTCCTTAGGCACACATCAGGGGCACACTAAAAGAAAAGCTTCAATGAGCGAGGCGTACTAGCACCGATTTGAGAGATCAATTTCAGTCTTTGTCCTATGATATGTGGCTCGACTATTGCGTGAGTTCGCTTATTCGCACACACAAGGAATGGCCGGTGGCAGTGCCGTATTTACTCAAATGTAGCGCGAAGTTTCTTGCAGATCTTTGGTGCCTAAAGTCGCCTCTTGCGTTACAACAGAATGCCGAAATTCTGTTTTCTTCCTGGATGCAATGAAAAGTCACCCCTCGCGTTACAATCGTGGTCACGTTACAAACGAGTAAACACGGTACTTGTTGCCCTTCTTGCTCTTGTGAGCTATGTTAATGACCGATCAACAAATAAATAAGTCATGTTTTTATGACTCATTAGGAGCTTCTGAAGGCCTCATTTACACTACGTTCGTTATGAGATCATGTAAGAGAAATGAACCATCGTGCTTTGTAAAAAGAGCACGATGTTGTCTCTGAGTATCACGTGTCACTGTAGTTTTTCCAAACCGTTACAACGTACAATCATGATAGATTTGAAGATTATAAACACGTCGACAAGATGTAGGGAGGCGCGGCTAACACGGCACACAAGAAAAGAGGGACGCAGGACGACGCGCTACTAACAACCGACGTCGTTTATTCAGGAAAATACGTTGCCCTGCGTCCCTCTTTTCTTGTGTGTCCTGTTGGTCGTGCCTTCCTCCATTATGAATGAAATGCAACTTGCCCAACTTTTTATTATACGTCGACATGCGTAAGTAAAAATGTCTCCACATAATTCAAGCCATCTGTCCTGTTTCAAAGCATCGTTATGGAAAACAAGGTAACTTTTGTTCAAGAACAAATGTCAGAGATGGGTTCTGCCACAATGTTTTGTTTCTCAAGAGTCAGCCTAGCGCACCGTAGATGCATGGGATGTTTGTCACAAATATGAGCACTAATACGTGACTAAAGAGCAACATAAATGTAAAGGCCATGCCTACTGCTTATTTAGAAGATCCAGCTGGCTTGGTGAGAAAGCAAAGTCAGTAAAAATGTCTACATTATCAAAGACACGAAATCACAGGCGAAGCGACCTTTTATTTTCGAGAATGCGGGCGCCACATTCACTTCTATGATTACATGACACGCTCAAGCATGAGAGAATGTGCATCAACACAGGAGACCTCTGAGGATAGCCATGCACAATCTTTTGCCTTCTGAAGGATAATAATTATTTGCAAGAAAAATATGCCTATTTGTCTGTCGCCACACTTGACAGGCAGTACACAGCATAATGTGGCTACACCCTTCATGTTTTCGTCGCGTTGCAACTACAGTCGCGAAGGTTCAAGCGTTCAAGCGTGACTGACAGGGAACTTCCGCGCTACAAAGGGAGAGGCCTCTCCTTTCAAGCGAAAGAGGCTACCTATGAGCAGCAATAACTGGAGAGGCTGAGCCGAGCCAAAGATTATATTTACTGTAGATAAGTGGCGTAACAGAAGGCAGCGCTCACGCAAAGCGATACAAATGAAAGAATCACGAACTGGTTTACAGATACGAAAAATGGCAAGACAGGGTAATTGAACCATTTGCCCGCTTTTATGCCCTAAATTCAGAAGTACTGTGGTGACTTCAGTAAGCGTTATACATATAAAGGAAATGATGCTGAAAGTGAATACCTAATTATTTTTGAAGGAGTGTAATTGTAAGTTTCGGACGCAAAGCGAAGTAATGAATATTTTATGCTTGCCTGCCGAACAAAGTGAATCGCACATTTCTTCGAAGTGCATCTGAAATGCTAGCCATGTACTCAGCTGAATACAAAACATGTAGGTATTACCCGTGCGCCATCTACACTCGCTGTAGAGGTGCTTGTTTCTACGCCAGGAACATGAAGGTCACTGCTCGCGTATCCAGATTCGTGGAAAAGTACGCAGGTGTCATGAATGCGGTTCCGTACATTTCTTTGACCCGCCGTGTTAGCTTGACGGCTAAGGAGTAGCTCTGCTGAGCTCGAACACAAGGGTTCTATTGCGGGCCACGGCGGCTGCATTTTGAGGGAGTTAAATCGTTAAATGTCCATCAAGGAACCCCAGTTGGTCAAAATTATTCTGCACTGCTCCGCTACGGCGTGCCTCATAATTCTACTATGGCTTCGACAGTAAAGCCTCACTATAAATCAGCAGACAAATTTACAGCTTTTCATCTTCTTGCCTAGGATCAAAGGATTCATCTTCTTGCTCTTGGGGGATCAACTTCTTGCCTATGATCTGCTGTATTATTGGTGGTTTAATCCTTAGTGTCGAATCAAATTCGAAGCGGAAACAAGACCAAAACCGTATTTCCAGCCGGAACTGAGCCTGAAGCTGAACCAATATTCTCTGAACGAGCCCCTACCCAAACCGAACCAGAACAAAAAAAATCGCACCATCTCCCGCTAAAGGGGACCATAAGGCGATGTGAAGCAGCGTTTCGGCATGTCGAGCCCGCCTTTCAGAGGGGGAGGAATGAGGGGAAGCGGAGAGGGGGAAAGAAAGTGGAGAGGGGGTTGGGAGAGGGGAGCGGAGAGGGGAAGAGGGGGAGCGGAGAGGGTTTGCGCATGCGCAGTAAGGGTGGTCACGCCGCACACCACCGGTTTGAACTCCGCCATAAGATACTTCGCATCTAAAAAAGACATATCTGTGCAAAACAAAGTGGTTCAAATAAAGTAGGGTACGAGAATATACTGTGCCACCATCTGCCGGCCTTTATTTCTGTTATTCTTTATAGGTCGAAGTATTTATTTCCCTCGTGTTTAATTTGACTTGTGCCATAATTTCTACAGTGTGTCCGACAAATGTTTACGCCGTTCCGCTTCACTTGACTCAATTTTGCCTACACTGTATATTAAACTAGCAAAAACATTCTCTATTTAAAACTGCAAAATTGCAACCGATAACCACTGAATGTACATCTGCTAACCGGCGATGTTGAGTCTATGTCATCATATTAAGAATCACATTGAAACTGCGCAAAAGACGTAGGACACAGAAATACTTGACAACACGAGCGCTGAGTGACAACTGATTGCTTTATTCAAGCGAAACAGAAAACGAGAGGAAAGAAGAAAGACCAAAACATGTGCACGCAACCCTTGCACATGACAAAAGACTACACTTGCAACATCATTATGTCTTCTCCAAGTACGTCAACTCGCAATCAAGTAGCGCAATCGACGGTGCGCTGACACACGTGTCACCGTTTTTGCCGATAGCGACGGCTTCAGCTATCTCTCTCATGCGAGAATCCGTGCGTCTATAAACGGTGGTCGTGCGGCAGAATTCTGGGGTGCAACAATAGGCGGCACAGTGGGCAGACAAGTAGGGAGAACGGCGCATCCTTTAAAGAGCTATGGCGCTCACGCAGGCGAATGTTCCACGAGTGTGAATATGTCGTCTAGCAGAACGTGCACAGTCAAGCACCGCATGCCGTTTGTCCCTTGCAAAAACAATGTCGTTTATTCCATTCCGTTTTCATGCGGTAAGGTTTATGTGGGGCAAACGGGGCGCTGCCTCAACATTCGCCAGCGTGAGCACCATAGTTCTTTCACCATAGCTACAAGTTCACTAAGGTTGCCCTGTACAATTTCAGTAAGGTTACCTTTTACTCGACCAGTACAATTCAACTAAGGTTACCTTGCATTGTTACCAGTACAAGGTAACACTAATAAACTTAAAGAAAATCTGAAGTTCCTTGCTAACCAGTTCATGAAATGGTGCTTGCGTATTGAGCGAACGTGGTGCCACAGGGAAGTCGTAGTCCATTTCGGTGGACGACGACGGGCCCGATGCCGCAGGCGGCCACTTTCCATGGCGTGTCGCATATGAGCACCAGCGAATCATCGACCACGCTCTTTGCTGGTCAAACGTGAACTGCATGGACAGCCGAAATTTCTCGAGGACCTCGCTTGACGGTGACTCCAAATACGCTATATAACCTTCCCTTCGTAGAGAGTTACTCCTCATTAGGCTCAGTCCACTGGTAGTGGGCTGAGCCTCCCATCCATACGAGTACGGATGGGTCGGCCAACGAATGCAACTGGTAAAAAAATTGGTCGCGATTGAACGCGGTTAAAGCAAGTTTGTCGAGACAGCTCGGTTTGGCTTACTTTGAGCAATGATAAGACAATTGCTTTGCAGAGATCTAACATTACTGCATGTCTTAGCTCCGGTAAGGAAGACGAGAAATTACACACAAACACACACACACTAAGCATAAACGCACCAACACTAACAACATCACGAAACACTATTTTGTAATTTAAAACATCCGACGCGGCAGTTTCGACTACACTCCGTGATAAGGAAGCCAACGTGTTTTACGACAACACAGCACACAGAGGCTGCTCGGAGAGCGCAGTGAACTTGGGTGGAGCCAGCACCTCCGGCGGTGGCGGCACGAAATACTCGCCTTGAGCCGCTGTTTTCGCGGACACGCCGCACTAGTGGTTCGCTGGAGCTCTTTCGCCGGAGTTGTCCTGTGGCTGTGCTTGAAGGTCAGATCCACGGAACGAGTCGTTTTCCTAGTTTGTAGCGAGAGGAGTAGAACTATTGCTCTAAAATCAGGTGCGCACTTTTGCAGATGAAGTGCGACTGATTTGTGAATAATAAAAAAAAAACATCTATCGGGCACAGGTTACGTCTCTTCACTAGAAGGCAGGACGGATAAGAATGCCAGTTGTTTGTGACCGACACCTGGTTTACCCCGCGTCGGATGTTTTAAATTTCGAAATAGTGTTTCGTGATGTTGTTAATGTTTGTGCGTTTATGTTTAGTGTGTGTGTGTGTGTGTGTGTGTGTATCGCAGCTTTTCACGTGAATGTTTGCTGTTGCGTTTAACACTGCGTAAAGCCAGATACCTGTTTTTTATGATCACGTGAGATCATGCAGCTGTCGCCGTGGGGCAGTACAACCTACTGGCATACCTGGACGAGGAAAGTCACAGCTGGCACCCGCTGTCACCGAACATTTCAAGCAGCATTTCCGTGGTCTTTCAGTGCATAATGAGGCCACGTAACTGAACGCCACGATGCAGTGCGGCCTTCACTGCTCGTCCCACACTCGGACGACCTTCACTGTGCTTGTCGAACGTTGACGCCCAAATGACAGTTACGGTACGCTGTGGGCGTTGTTTCTTAATGCGTACATCTTCCCTGGACAGACGCTTGAACGGAGAGAGCCAAGTATTTAAGAATTTTATTTCTTCGTGGTTAGAGCGTTTATGCATCCTAATGGAACAGTAGCAGCTGTGCAGATCTGCACATGTGCGTGACTCCTAGGAAGGTCGTTGTTTGACTATACTTTCACTTATAATGTCCTGTTTCCGCAACAGTGTCTACTAACTTGTCATGGCGTATCTATGGCTATGGTTTCCTGCAGCTGAGGATAAAATTGATGGTTTCATTGCCGGCTGCAGCCAAGACATTTCAGTGAATGAGCGCCAAGAGTCGGGGCCGCTTTAGGAGCCACACGTATCGAAATTGCTACAAAGTTATTTTGTGACATATCTCACATAGAGGTATAAATCTATGTGGAGTTATTTTAGAAAGTCAATATTAAGTACCTTGTCAAACATCACACACTCTATAACGTTACTTCGATTTGATTTCGCGCAATTGCTACCTGTTGCCTAACTACTATCGCCTTCTACCTACAGCCGTCATTGCTCCCGCTCTCAATCTGCGCTTGCGTCAGTCATGTGCGGTGGGTTACAGGCTATAACCAACCAACAGCAACACGAGTTCAGGCGCGAATACCACAAAGTAAAAGGCACAGAAGAAAACGCACATGACGCTACTAGCAACAATATGCGTTTAGCATTTCTATGCTGATGTGAAATGGCGACTACGTTATCTATCTTTGCGCCTGCTTTATAAACACCTTTTTTGTAGCGGCGTTCAGTGGCTCGCATTTTTCTCCTGGTGGATTGTACTCCTTTAGCCGCACGTTTTCATGCTACCCTGTGTACTAAGGGGTCAGGGCCCCCGCAGAGGCGTCTGCGCGAGCAGGCGTTTGGTGAGTGGCGTCACCACGGACCCGAGCCAACGAGCAGGTTTCGACCCCTTCGCACATCTCACCGTGAGTGGCTTTGCCGTGTCCGGGGAAAAGGGGATCCCGGGGGTTGAACAGACGCCGGGTGATTGGCGTCGGCTCAACCCCCACTTTCTGATTGACCTTTCAAAAGATTGTGCAGCGAAGTGACAGCGGAACTTTCTGATGCCGCACCACGTGATCCACAGTGAGCAAACCGACATGCCAGCGAGAAGTGTTTCATCTTTTTTTTTGTGGGACTAAATGCCTTGAACAATAACTAGGACCAAGATACAAAAATCACTAAAATGTCAAGCGGAGATTTACTTCTCGAAATCTCCTGCAAAGCCCAACATGAGAAACTCCGTAGACTTCAGAGATTTGGAGACATTGCCATAACTGTGAACAAACACAAATCAATGAATACGGTCGGTAAAGTAATGACAGATGATGACTTCATTACACTGAGTGAGGCAAAACTATTGGACGAATGGAAGGAACTAAATGTGATCGATGTTGAAGGTATCACTATACGTAGAGATGACAAACAAAATAGCAACCAAACACCTGATCCTCACATTCGGCTCAAGCAGGCTCCCTGAACACATTGAAACAGCTTACATGAAAATTCGTGTCAGAGCAGACATACCCAATCCCAGACGGTGCTTCTAGGGCCAAAGATATGGCCATGGATCTCTTTGCTGCCGAGGATGGTCAACACGTGCAAAGTGTGGTAAACAGGATCACTCCTCTGACGACTGGAACAACACTCCCCACTGTGCAAACTGCGATGGTGGGCACTCTTCTTACTCACATTCATGCCTGAACTCTCGTTTTCCTGAACTCTCGTTCAGGGAAAGGACATAATAACGTTTAAAGTCAAAGAAAATGTATCATTCAAGGAAGCACGAAAACGGCTTTAAGTAGTACACCACACCACATACGCCAGTGCGATACGCGAGGGGGTACTGTCATAACGGACCCTGGCATCCGCTAACGCCTGACGTGGCATTGCACAGGCTAAGTCCCCATCCCCCCAGATAGATGCGGCAGCTGCCGCTCTGCCGCCAACAAAGGACCAACGACCTATCGGGTCGGTGGCCTCAACGGCCTCTTCTCGCGAGACGAGGTGCACACCTCATGAGTCTCCGCGCATAGTGCGCGCATCCAGCGCCTTCATGGAGGCGATGGATACAATTGCTTGTCACCTCGACGCCAGTGGCGTCGAAGGAGCGGCATCGCTTCCTTGAGCGTGACACAAGTAAACACCCTGTAACAGCTCCTGCGAAAGAAAGTCTGACGTAAAGTAAATTTTGGTATGCAGAGTACTCTCACCTGCAGTTATAAAGTGGCGACACAGATACTGCAGTGGAATGCTAGAGGCCTATTATACAGTCAGATGACATTAGAGAACTAAGAACCTAGTTTAATCCTAAAGAATTCTGTATACAGGACACACATCTAAAGAAAAAAACACGAATTTTTAAATCAGTATGTTATGTTTCGGAAGGATCGCACTGACGGCCTTGCCCTGTCAGGTGGGATAGCTGTCATCGCAGTAATATCTATTGCTAGCCAGCAGTTGAAACTCCAGACTTATCTGAAGGCACTGGCCATTCACGCCATCTCGCTTAATAAGACCACAACTATCTGCCCTATATATATCCCTCCTGATCAAATGCTACACAAGGCAGATTTCAAAGGCCTAATTAATCAGCTCCCGGAGCCTTTTATCTTGACAGGCCATTTTAATGCACACAACTCGCTCTGGGGGGACTCGGTGTGATGCGAGGGGAGGCTTGATAGAGCGGTATCTCTTGAACTCTGGTACGTGCCTTCCAAATAAAAAACAACGGACATACTACAGCACAACGAACAATACCTACTCAGTTATAGATCTAGCAATCTGCTCGTTCACTCTTTTATCCTGCCTAGATTGAATGGTGGTTCACTGTCCCTACGGTAGTGACCACTTCTCAATCAGCCTCAATACCTCAGAGCATCACTCTATACCACACAACCCTCAGTGGAAAGTAGCATCCGCAGATTTGGAAAAATTCCTTCGCATGACTCGCATGCCTGGAAGTGCTTTTAATGATTTTACCATAGATGATGTTATTGCTCACTTTACCGCTTGCATAGTTGACGCTGCATTAGAGTGCATTACCCTGTCAAGTGATGCCCCAAGTAAAAAGTGCGTCCCATGGTGGAATAACCAGGGCAGGAGCGCGCATGAAAGCCAAAATAAGGCATGCAGCTTACTACGTGAGCACCCAACGGCGGAAAAATCTTACAAAAAACAATAAACAACTAAAATCCCAGAGCAGGCGCAGACGTCGTAAGGCAAAAAGAGGTAGCCGGTAAAATATATCCAAGTATAAACTCCTACACGCAAGAAGTGAAAGTGTGGAACAGACACAGAAAATTATCAGATGAGCAGTTCCTCCCTTTGCCCTTTTTAGGCGACCAAGGCAGCAACCTTGAAGACCAGGCAAATGCGCTTGGTGAGCATTTCGAGCGCGTGTCTAGCTCATCAAACTACTCAGCCAGCTTCCTAAAATGCAAAGAAATTGCATAAATGAAAGCACTAACCCGCAAGTCTAGTAGAAGTGAACCGTACAACTGTCCCTTTGGTATGGACGAGTTTAGGGCCTCCTTGAACAATTCTCAGAAATCTTCGCCGGGAGCTGATAGGTTCGGTCCCTGCCGGCGGCAAGCTGTCTCTTCGTCCACTTTACTTTCTTCGCATTTATATCAGAATTACTACAATACACTTAAAACAGCCCAACTGACGTCCCCTATACCTTCCTTGGCTTCATTATCTGCTGGTGTTCATTAAGCTTGTGTCAAACAAAGAAACGAGCCCTCAAAATTCCCTTCCTTCATTCATCAAGAAATTCAACAGTAAATCAACGACAGTGATGGGAGGATAACATTTACGTTTTGGCTTTCGAGTTTGTTTATCGCTCATTTTCGTTTGAGGGAAGGAACCCATGCTGCTGATAAGCGTTAGCTCAAGAGTTCTAGAAATGTCTTTAAAACATTTACAAATAAGTCATGATTCACAATGCCTGCGATATCAGCAGGGAGAACAGTCCATTGACGAATGGCGCGGAGAAATGACGAGTAAAAGAACAAATTAGTGCGGGCGAAAATAGGTTCCATTTTATGCTGGTGATCGAGTAGCGAATATACAGGGTCTTTCAAAAAATGTGTCCAACCTTCTCAAAAAATCAGGAAAATGCGATATTTGCTCGGGGCTTTTAGAAATGCCTTTTCTGTACCCGCAGGAATCTTAAGGTAGTTAAAAACATATTTTGGGGCAGTAAATAAGAAAGTTACATTAATTAACTTTTTATTTGTGGAGTTAGGTGATTGTGTCAAATGGGAGAATTGAAGTTCTTGATGCGAGGAACCCATCCGAGCTTTGAGATTTCGAAAAAGCGTCCTCTAGTAATTGTTGTGGCGTAATGAAATTCAACCAAATGCAACGGCTTTTAACAGCGAAAGCCATCCAATTCGGTTGAATTTCATTACTTCGTAATTATTGCTAGAGGTCGCATTTTTGAAATCTCAATGTTGGGATGGGTTTGTGGCACGAAGAACTTCAATTCCCCAATATGGCAAAGTCACCTCACTCCACTAATTAAAAAGTTAATTAATTGAGCTTTCTTAATTACTGTCTCAAGTCATGTTTCTAACCATCTTAAGATGCCTAGCGCTACAGAAAAAGTGATTCACTCATGTTGGACGTTCCAGGAGGATATGGCAGTTGCGTTCTTCCATGTTTCTGTTTAGGTTTCGCCATTGAATTTGGTTGAATTTCGTTACTTAGTAATTATTACCAGATGCCACTTTTTCGAAATCTCCAAGTTGGGTTCGGTTTCTGACATGAAGAACTTCAATTTTCACATTTGACGCAACCACCTAACTCCTTTAATTAAAAAGTTAATTAAATTAACTTTTTTAATTCCAGTCCCAAATAATTTCTTTAACCATCTTAAAATCCCTGCCACTACAGAAAAACCACTTCTGAAGGCAGCAATCAAATATCGCATTTTCCGGATTTTTTTAGAACGTTGGACACATTTCTTGAAACACCCTGTATATGACGAGCTGGCCTGATATTGGAGGTAGCGTGAGACGACTGATTATAGAAAAGCTTAAGAGAGAAGGACAATTGTACAAGCAACCTGCGCTTTTCGAGAGGAGCCAAATTAAGTGAAGATTTGATTTCAGTTACCCTTGATGTTCATAGGTAGTTTTTTGTGTTGAAGCGAGCAGCCGTCTTTTGTAGAGACTCCAGTTTGCGTTACAGGTAGGCCTGATGCAGATTCGAGATTAAGGAGGCATATTCCATTTTAAAGTGTCTTATAAGCAAGAAGTATAGTCTCCGAGTTTACCGGATGCGAATTTCGCCTTGTCAATCCAAGTGACCTGGATACTATAGTTACATTGGCGTCTATATAAGCGTTCTATGACAGTTCTGATGACAAATGAACGCCAAGGCATTTTACTGTAGATACAGAGTCTATGGGCATGCTGTTCAATATGTAATCACATAGCAGCGGGATTAGCTGTAGTCCTGAATCTGATAGTTTTTGTTTTCTTTACGTTAGTTTGCAATTGCCGCTCATTGCACCATTTACCCATATATTCTGGGACAAACTGAAGGTAGCAGGTATCCTCAGAAGGGTGTCTTGCTGTGCGAGTTGGGTTAGTGATTTGTCTGTAAATCACGCAGTCGTCCGCAAATAATCTGTGAAACTGCATACCATTACTAATATCGTTATAATTAACCCAAAACAATATAGGCCCGAGCACGGAACCCTGCAGTACTCCAGATTGGAGGTGAATTAACGGAGGCGAATGGTCATTAACGAAGACAGATTGGTACCGGTTAGTTAAGAAGTTCATAATCCACCTAACGATTTTTGTACTTATGTTAAGACCTGTCAGTTTACGAATAAGACGCAAGTGAGGAACCTTGTCAAAGGCTTTCGTGAAGTCTGCAAATGTAGCATCAATTTGACGACCGATGCAGGACTGCATTCCTTCCGGGATAATATTAATGTCGAGCATGCTTGAGTGTACAATAGGGCCCTGAAGGTTACTTGGTACAGGGGTGTCATCCGTGAAAACAGAAAAAAAAAACTGCTTGAATTCTGCAGCGACACCTGCCAGAGAAATAATGCTACCGTCCATGGATAACGACACCATCGAATTTGATGAGTAATTAGGGTTAAGAACTTTCCAAATCTTTTTCGTGTCATTGCGAAGCATGTTTGAAATGTCGTGGTTGAAAAATTTATCTTTGGCTGTTGTTATTTCGGTTCTGCATAAGCGTGCGTGCTCGAGATATAGCCTGCAATCTTCCTCTGATGCTGATAGTTTAGCTTTGGAACATAAACGCTTCTTTTGTTAATAGTGCGTTTCCCATACGTCGTAAACCAAGCGCTTTGCGTGCAGGCAGTTGAGTGCAACTGCATAGATTTCACTATTATTCCTTATTATTCACGTTATGAATGGAGGAGGGCGTAGCGAGAAATTTTTTCAGGGGGAGATGGGGGTTCAGCCACACTTTACGCAAGTTCGTGGACGTGTTTGTATGTGTGCGTGTATATATAAAACAGGGCGTTTCGGCGCAGCACTTCTTTAATAAACAGTAGGAACCGTCACGGCAGGCCAAGGAGCAACAGCCGAGCAGACGCGCGTGTTCCAATGCTTGTTTGTTTGTTTGTAGCCTACGAATTTTGGCACATACCCACTCTGGGGGATTGGCCAAGAAAAAGTATTGTAGCCACGGATGATAATTACGGTAATTGTTTTACCTCCCTATTACTAAAGTAGAAAAAAAACGCGAAGATACAAAGCAATCTAATTACAAAAGGTAATATAGCCTATGAAGGATAATTATAATAGTTGCAATTTTGAGCCGACCAGACAGGTGAGTTTACCTGACCAGACCAAATTTGGCTCTATGACTTACTTTTACTCACATTTTATAATTATGTCGCGAGTATTTTTTCAGTATTTCTTAGACCTTATGTTGGAATACGTTTAGTTGCTAAGATGAAATTACACACAGCATCAAAAATTTCTCTATGACAATGTCCCAAAACAGAGGCACCGAAATTTAGAACATTTTCTGCAGTTAAATTTAAACAATCGTTGAAAATGGAATAACCAGAAGTCTTTTCCTAATATTGAATAGTTGCCGGCATGATATAAAATAATGTTCAATAGATTATGTTTCGTCGCAAAATGGGCAAAGGGGTGATATCGCCAAACCAGCTCTGTGTAAATATAAGTTTAATGGGGGGACACGGCATCTAAATTTGGAAATAATAACTTCAAACTTTCTAGACTGACTCCACTTAGGTTTCTATTTAAATTTAAGGTGTTGATATTCTGTCCATTTAGTTATCGTTTCCATCATATCTGTACAAATTGCTAATTTTCTATATCTGATCGCTGCTATGTATTCTACTTCTGGGAGTACCGAAATTATTGGTCCATCGAGGGAAGCCCGGGCTAAAGAATCAGCCAATTCATTTAATTGTATCCCGCAGTGACCTGGTACCCACAATAATTTCAGAAGTTTCAGCTGTGGCGGAACTAATGTGCGCAAAGTCATGAAGGCTCGTGAGTGTTCTGAAGCTGTAAGTGCTGTACATACCGAAAGAGAATCTGTTATTATGATTGCACTATTTTCGGTTGAAGGCAGTTTTCGAAGCGCCAAAATAATAGCCAATAGCTCATCCTCAAAAACAGGCGTAAAATCTGGCAGCCTCACTGAGAATGACCAGCCAAGCAAATCAGAAGCAATTCCTACGCCTGTCTACGCCCGAACGTCGTCTTCTCTCTGCCTGAGAGTGGTACCCTCTGCCTTTCGGAATGGCGCTGATCTTCTTCATTACATTCATATCCCCTCCGGAAAATGAGCCATCCTGGCGACTTAGGGGCAGGAGACTATAGTAGGATCGTAATAAGGCTTGATCCGGTCTATATACACAGTCTCGCGTCCGCGGAGTCGTTGATCAGAAGACGACGCAAGCGGCTCAGTGATGTAATTTACGGGTGATGATTGCTGGACGACGCGGTAAGGGCCGTGGTACTTCGAGAGAAGTTTTGTAAGGGACCCAGAGCCACACAAGTGAACCAGGGATATAAGATGCTGGGGCCTGCGAACCGTCGCGATGGTGTTTCTGGCGTTGCTAGTCGGAAGTGGTGAGGAATCGGGCAAACTGGCGACACTCCTCCGCTTGTTTAGCTGCCTGGGAATTGGTTGTCGACTCAGTCACGTCGGGATGGTACGGAAGAATGGTGTCTAGAGTGCAGGAGGGCTTGCGTCCCTATGTAGAAAGTACGGGGACTCTAACCACGGGGAGAATCCCGTAGTAGTCTGAGTCGAAGTATTATGCGCGCACTTCACGGAAAATGAGAACGCGGTCCCAGTTTGAGTGATCAGAATCGACGTACATTGAGAGCATATCGCCCAATGTTCGGTTAAAGCGTTCTGTGAGGCCGTTAGTTTGAGAATGATATGCAGTCGTGGTCCGGTGAATGATGCGGCATTTCTTTAGAAGCGATTCGACGGCTTCGGACAGAAATACGCGCCCTCGGTCACTGAGCAGCTCACGTGGTGCGCCATGACGTAGCACGAGGTGGTGTAAAATGAAAGAACCGACGTCACTCGCTGATGCAGATGGCAGCGGTGAAGTTTCTGCGTAGCCAGTCAGGTGATCGATGGCAAAGATTATATAGCGGTTTCCAGCAGAAGTGATGGGAAAAGGTCCATACAGATCAATTCCGACACGGTCAAAGGGTCTGGCAGGACAAGGTAAAGGCTGCAGAGGAGCGGGAGAACGAGTAGGGGTATCCTTGCGCCGTTGGCCAGCGAGACAGGAGCGGATGTAGCGGCAGAAGAAGCGGTACATTCCACGCCAATAGTAACGGGGTGGCGCAGGCGTGTGTAAGTCTTCAATACTCCTGCATGTGCACACTGTGGATCGGCGTGAAACACACACAAAATTGAGAAATTTCGTGGGGGGAGGCTTGAACACCCAAACCACCTTTTTGACTCTAGGAATATCCTTTCTTTAAGTGTGATCAGCTTTTCACGAACAAGTTCCCAGTTTGTATTGATGTCGCGGTGATAGAATGATCGTAAAAAGTCGATAGAAAAGGCGGAAAGGTCAGTGACAAACCCGTCTACGTTTGCCCGGGTGTAATCGCCTATTACTTTCTTTCTATTTTCACGTCTTTTCAGAGCGCATACGACTTCACAATGCAAGATATTGTGGTCGCTGACGCCATCCAAAGCATTCACCGAGACATTATTTGGTTTTGTATTAATATAAGTTCTAAATGCGAATCACCACGAGTGGGAACAGAAATCATTTGGTGCAAATCAAACGACGAGAGCACATCACAAAAATGTTGACATTCACATTTGCTTGTGCCATCCAGGGGTCTGCATGATTGCTACTCAATATTAGGGTAGTTGAAATCATCGACAAGATATATTGGCTATGTTGGGTACTTCTTTTGAACAAAACTTAGAAGACTCACTTAGGCAATCCAGAAATTGGTGAAGTGAATCAGGTGGCGATAGCAGATCCCGATGACACAAGGAGAACATGTGGGCAGATAGAGCGCAATCCATTATATTTCGAGGCAAGAATTAGTTTCAGTAACGGAAGCTTCCAAATTAGTTTTTACTGTGACTAACACATTGCCACCTCTCGATTCAACCTTGTATCTTTAAATAATGAAAATTCAGAAGACAGGAACAATTTATGACCAGAAATGTCAAGTGACAACCAGTTTTCGGTGCCTACAATAATGTCTGCCTAACACGATTCAACATAAGAACACGTGTGATCTTGCTTACGAAACAGACTGCGGAAGTTTGACACAAGAATGGACAGATGCGTATCACAATATTCCTGCTTTCGCCACTGGATTTCGCGGGACCTGACGCTTCGGCAGGGCAGTTAATTCGTTAGTTGTATGGTCCAAGACGAAAATCTGTGTTGTCTAGTAGAAGCTTGCCAAACAGAAGTTTGAATTTTTCACCGCGCTTTTGTTTGGAACCAGAGAAATCTCGGAGCTTCTTCGTAAAGAGCTGCATCCTCGGCGAACAATCTTCTTTAATCTACACTTAAAACGATCCTAACCTTTTCAATTTGAATGCATTTTTCAGTGAGTGAGTGAATAAACTTTATTAAAAGTCCGGGCGAGGCGGGGGAAGATGGGATTAACCCCTGTCCCGTCCCACTCTCTGTCGATGATGAGTATGTTAATTTTTTCTTTGAAGTTGGGAATTTCACAATTACTGGCCTAGTATGGCCCGGTGCTTTCTGTCCTAATCGATGAGCACGTTCAAGCTCTCTCATATAGGGACCTCTTTCCTCATGGAAAGCTAAATGAATTGGGGCAGTTATCAATCAATCAATCAATCAATCAATCAATCAATCAATCAATCAATCAATCAATCAATCAATCAATCAATCAATCAATCAATCAATCAGTTTATTATCATGATATAAAAGATATTACAAGGAGTGAAGCATACAGACGAGGCTCCCAAAGTACACGACTGCAACGGGACCCTCGGTGATGATTACAAAGAAATAAAACTAGGATAATAGCTGTTAGAATCGCAGAAACAAACAATACACAAAGCAGAATGAAAAACAAAAAGGCATGGAATCAAAAAACAAATAATAAATACAGTATAAAACAACAAAAAAAAGAGACCGATCAACTATTTAGCAGATGCTCTTTTAATGAGTTTTTCAATGAAATTAATGAAACATTACATTTTAGTGAAACGGGCAAATTATTCTATATGGAGATGGTACAGGAGAGAGATGATGATTTACCATAGTTAGTATGAACCTTAGGAAGCAAAAAGTTATTGTTAGCCGCAAACCTGGTTGTTTTAGTATTAGGATCAATGAAATTAGCAGAAAGTTGATTTCTCATTTGCTTATGCAGAAACATAATTAGATGAAACCGAAATAGGTTGCTATCAGTTAAGATGTTATTGCATTGAAGAAGTGCAACGGCGCTACTGTTGCAAGAGCAGTAGAAAATAGCGCGAGGAGCTCGGTTTTGTAGATGTTGTATGGATGAAAGATGACACTCGTAAGTATACCCCTTGATGCGATGACATAAGTGATATGAGAATTAATGAATGCGAAGTACAGAGAAAGGAGTGCTTTATGAGAAAAATATGAGCGAGCTTTGAGTAATGCGCGAATGCCGAATGCTGTTGTTTTTCTAATGTGAGCAATATGGAGAGTGAAGTTAAGGTTAGCATCGAGGTGAACGCCAAGAAATGATACTCCGTCGCTGACATTAATCAAATGAGAGTCCACTGTGATCGCTGGTGAGGAAGTTAACTTGCGTTGAGCTGGTCTATGCACTAGTTATGCACTAGTGGTCCAAAGACTGAGACAACAATGAAGCAGATGGCATTCTCCTACTCCTCATCCTCACTTCCCTTTCCCACTCCTTGCTATGGTATACTGTACAAAGCTATGGTATGCTTCACCCTCTACGCTCCACCTTTCTCTTCTCCTCACCCTCACATCACTGCTCCTCACCTTCACTTCCCCTTCCTACCTCCTTGCTATACCATACTATACATGGCTATGCAATGCTTTATCTTCATCCCTCCTCGTTTCCTTCGTCCTCACGCTGACTTCCCATTTACACCCCTTCCAGCTGCGCGAAGCTATGCGAGGCGCGGCGTGGCGTTGCGAAGCTGGGCGCAGCTGGGCCAAGTGGTTCCTAGGCAACGAGCAGTGACGTCACAGATAGGCGTTCGGCGCAGCTCGGCGAGTTTTTTTCACGTTACACCATGGCTTTTTCTGCCAGACCAAACAGATCCGCTGTTAAGAACATATGCAGCCGCACTCAACGTGAAAGCTGTAGGAAGCGCGAAGCAGCGATTTGCCTGTCCTTCAGCGACACTCGCGTTCACGGGCAAGCGTGCGCTGGCGTTCTAAACTTGCAGCCAGCTCGGCGTTCATGGCGGAAAAGGAAAACTTTATTTGTGATGTAGTGGTACCCTCTGCCCTCCACTTTTCTCTCACCCCCACTGCCCTTTTCCACCCCGTTGCTATGCTATATTGCACAAGGCTATGCTATACTATGCTGGCTGTTCTATGCTTTACCTTGCCGCATCCCCATTTCTATCTTACTCATCCTCACACTTTCACCCTCACTTCCCTTTACCGCCCCCTTGCTACATATGGCTATGCTATAGATGGCTGTGCTATACATGGTTTTGCCTGCGTGACGCTATACATGGCTGTGCTATGCCTTATCCTCTCCCCTCCTCCTTCCCTCCTTCTCACCCTAACATGCCTTACCCGCATCCTTACCATACCATACTATACATGGCTACGCTATACAAGATTTTGTCTTGCTGAGTCATACATGTATATGCTATGCTTTACCCTCTCTCCTCCTTGTTTCCCTACACCTCGCCCTCACTTGTCTTTCCCGCACTCTTGATATACCATACTATACATGACTGTGCTCTACATGATTTTGCATGCGTGATGCCATACATTTCTAGGCTTTGCTATACCCTCTCCCCTCTTCGCTTCCCTCCTCCTCACCCTCACTTCCCTTTCCGCACCCTTATTATACCATACTACACTTGGTTATGCTATAGATGGTTTTGCCTGCGTGACGCGATAAATGGCTATGCTATGTTTTACCCCCTCATTTTCTTCTTTCCATTCTCCTCGCCGTCAGTTTCCTTTCCCGCCTCCTCGCTATACATGGCTATGCTATACACGGTTTTGTATGCGTGACGCCAAGAGGGCGTACGATAACAACATACTCCCTTCCTCCTTCCCCTCAGCTCCTTCTTTCTCTGCTCCTCCCCTTCACATCACTCCTCCTCAACCTCACTTCCCTTTCGACCCCCCTTGGTATAGGTCGTTATTATAGATGGCTATGCTATACATGGTTTTGCCTACGTGACACCAAGCGACATGAGGCCACGACGACAGCATACGACAGCCCGGACCCCTAAAGTGCTCCACACTTTAAACAGCTGGCGAAGTGGGCGCATGGGCTCAGGTTGCTGCAAACCTCAGCACCCCCCCCCCCTCCTAAAAAAATTAGGGGATTGAAACGCCCAAACCACCTCGGGCTACACCAAAGGTGGTTTGGTTGTGCCAGCCTACCCCACGAAAATTTGCAATTTTTGTATATGTTTTTCAAATATATACACTCACACATACAAACACCTGCACGAACTTGCGTAAACTGTGGCTGAACCCTGATCTCCGACAGAAAAAATTCTGTCTACGTCTTTTTCCATCCATAACAAGAATAATAAGGAATAATAAATGAAATTTATGCAGTTGCACTCAACGTGAAAGCTGTAGGAAGTGCTTAGCAGTGATTCGCCTGCCCTTAGGCAACGCAGCATTCACAGGTAAGTAAGCGCTGGTGTTCCAAACGTGCAGCCTGCTAGGCGTCCATGGCGGGAAAGGCAATCTTCATTTTTGATGCAGTAGCGTCCTCTCTCGGGCTTCTTTTCCTCTGGTACTTTTCCTCGCGCTGACGGTCCTTTCCTACCCCCTTTTCATGCTATACGATACATGGCTGTGCTATACTTTACCCTCCCCCTCCTCATTTCAACCTCTTCACGCTCACTTCCTATTCCCAACCGGGCTATACTATACTGCACATGGCCATGTCATAGGATACATGGCTATGCTATGCTGTACCTTATCTACTCCACCTTTCCCTCCTGCTCACCCTTACATGACTCGTGCTAAGCCTCACTTCCTTTTCCCGCCCTCTTGCTGTACTATACTACACATGGCTATGTTATACTCTACCTTCTCCCCATCTCCTTTACCTCCTCCTCACCCTCACTTCCCTTTCCCTCCTGCCCACCTTTACATGACCAGGAAAACTAGTCGTCCAGTCCAAGAGGCAAGGGCTGCGACGCTATCGAACAGCCAAAGCCCTCAGCAAAGCCCATCAAACGTAGTAGACTTGTTTGTAGATGGTGTGCGCACATCGGCCCTTGTAGACACTGGAGCTGCCGTTTCCGTTATGGACGCTAAATTTAGCCGACTACTACGAAAAGTGACGACGCCACTTTCCGGGCTCTCCCTCCGTACAGCCAGCGCTCACAGTATTCACCCGACAGCGGTGTGCACAGCCCGTGTCATGATTCAGGACGCTCTGTACGCCGTCGAATTCATCATAATTTCCTCATGCTCTCACGACGTCATCCTGGGATGGGATTTTCTCGCCCGTCACGCCGCCGTAATTCGTTGCGCACCAGCCGAAATAGAGCTCTCACCATTCTCAGATTTGACGCCGGCGGACAGCCCACCGGCTGCGACCAAGGTACTCGTCAAAGACGACACCACACTTCCTCCAAACTCGTCAACGGCTGTGTCAGTCTGCCGCACCGGTCTCGCCGACGCCGTTGCACTCCTCTCTCCATCTGACCGCGTCTTCACTAGAAAAGTCTTGTTGGTGCCATTTGCGACCGTGAAAGTCATTCAGGGCGACACCGATATTTTTGTTACGAATCCATCCCCGTACATTGTTAGGTTGGTGCGAGGGGAATGTCTCGGCAGAGCTGAAGCCCTCGAAGACGCACAAGTTATGGACGCACCGGGTGACACGCACTGCGCCAACTCCCATTCGCTCAGTGCTGTTTCCACAATCTGATTTGTCACCCGCTGATTTATTTGGTTCCTCGATTGCTGAACACCTTACGTCGGTTGAGCGTTCCCAGCTTGCTCACCCTGCTCACCCTTACATGACTCGTGCTCAGCCTCACTTCCTTTTCCCACCCTCTTGCTGTGTTATACTGCACATGGCTATGCTATGCTCTACCTTCTCCCCATCTCCTTTTACCTCCTCGTCAACCTCACTTCCCTTTCCCTCCTGCCCACCCTTAGATGACTCGTGCTCAGCCTCACTTCCTTTTTCCCACCCTCTTCTGTATTATACTGCACATGGCTAGCTATGCTCTACCTTCTCCCCATCTCCTTTACCTCCTCCTCACCCTCACTACCCTTTCCCTCCTGTTCACCCTTAGATGACTCGTGCTCAGTCTCACTTCCTTTTCCCGCCCTCTTGCTGTATTATACTGTACATGGCTATGCTATGCTCTACCTTCTCCCCATCTCCTTTACCTCCTCCTCACCCTCACTACCCTTTCCCTCCTGCCCACCCTTAGATGACTCGTGCTCAGCCTCACTTCCTTTTCCCACCCTCTTGCTGTATTATACTGTACATGGCTATGCTATGCTCTACCTTCTCCCCATCTCCTTTACCTCCTCCTCACCCTCACTACCCTTTCCCTCCTGTTCACCCTTAGATGACTCGTGCTCAGTCTCACTTCCTTTTCCCGCCCTCTTGCTGTATTATACTGTACATGGCTATGCTATGCTCTACCTTCTCCCCATCTCCTTTACCTCCTCCTCACCCTCACTACCCTTTCCCTCCTGCCCACCCTTAGATGACTCGTGCTCAGCCTCACTTCCTTTTCCCACCCTCTTGCTGTATTATACTGTACATGGCTATGCTATGCTCTACCTTCTCCCCATCTCCTTTACCTCCTCCTCACCCTCACTACCCTTTCCCTCCTGTTCACCCTTAGATGACTCGTGCTCAGTCTCACTTCCTTTTCCCGCCCTCTTGCTGTATTATACTGCACATGGCTATGCTATGCTCTACCTTCTCCACATCTCCTTTACCTCGTCCTCGCCCTCACTTCCCTTTCCCTCCTGTTCACCCTTAGATGACTCGTGCTCAGTCTCACTTCCTTTTTCCGCCCTCTTGCTGTATTATACTGCACATGGCTATGCTATGCTCTACCTTCTCCACATCTCCTTTACCTCGTCCTCGCCCTCACTTCCCTTTCCCTCCTGCCCACCCTTAGATGACTCGTGCTCAGCCTCACTTCCTTTTCCCGCCCTCTTGCTGTATTATACTGCACATGGCTATGCTATGCTCTACCTTCTCCACACCTCCTTTACCTCGTCCTCGCCCTCACTTCCCTTTCCCTCCTGCCCACCCTTAGATGACTCGTGCTCAGCCTCACTTCCTTTTCCCGCCCTCTTGCTGTATTATACTGCACATGGCTATGCTATGCTCTACCTTCTCCACATCTCCTTTACCTCGTCCTCACCCTCACTTCCCTTTCCCTCCTGCCCACCCTTAGATGACTCGTGCTCAGCCTCACTTCCTTTTCCCACCCTCTTGCTGTATTATACTGCACATGGCTATGCTATGCTCTACCTTCTCCCCATCTCCTTTACCTCCTCCTCACCCTCACTACCCTTTCCCTCCTGTTCACCCTTAGATGACTCGTGCTCAGTCTCACTTCCTTTTCCCGCCCTCTTGCTGTATTATACTGCACATGGCTATGCTATGCTCTACCTTCTCCACATCTCCTTTACCTCGTCCTCGCCCTCACTTCCCTTTCCCTCCTGTTCACCCTTAGATGACTCGTGCTCAGTCTCACTTCCTTTTCCCGCCCTCTTGCTGTATTATACTGCACATGGCTATGCTATGCTCTACCTTCTCCACATCTCCTTTACCTCGTCCTCGCCCTCACTTCCCTTTCCCTCCTGCCCACCCTTAGATGACTCGTGCTCAGCCTCACTTCCTTTTCCCGCCCTCTTGCTGTATTATACTGCACATGGCTATGCTATGCTCTACCTTCTCCACATCTCCTTTACCTCGTCCTCACCCTCACTTCCCTTTCCCTCCTGCCCACCCTTAGATGACTCGTGCTCAGCCTCACTTCCTTTTCCCACCCTCTTGCTGTATTATACTGTACATGGCTATGCTATGCTCTACCTTCTCCCCATCTCCTTTACCTCCTCCTCCTCACCCTCACTACCCTTTCCCTCCTGTTCACCCTTAGATGACTCGTGCTCAGCCTCACTTCCTTTTCCCGCCCTCTTGCTGTATTATACTGCACATGGCTATGCTATGCTCTACCTTCTCCACATCTCCTTTACCTCGTCCTCACCCTCACTTCCCTTTCCCTCCTGCCCACCCTTAGATGACTCGTGCTCAGCCTCACTTCCTTTTCCCACCCTCTTGCTGTATTATACTGCACATGGCTATGCTATGGCTCTACCTTCTCCCCATCTTCCTTTACACTCCTCGCCCCCTCACTTCCTCTTTCCCGCGGTATGCTATAATACTATACATGGGTACCTATGCTGTATATAGTTTTGCCTGCGTGACAAGTGACGACATGATAGATGACAGCATATGACAGCCCGGGCCCCTAATAATAATATCTGGGGTTTTACGTCCCAAAACCACGATATGATATTGAGAGACGCCGTAGTGGAGGGCTCCGGAAATTTCGACCATCTGGTGTTCTTTAACGTGCACATAACCCGGGCCCCTAAGTCCTTGGCACTTAATAACATACCTTCCGGGCCGGGTTGGCGCATACCCGCGTACGTCGGCAAGGGGTATGCGGGCATGTGCCGCCACTTTTACAAACGGCCTATAGGCGATGCGCAAAGCGCCGACCACGCCATCTGCCGCCATGGCTCGGAAGCGCTTGCGGGGCCCGGCGAACAGTGTTTCAGCGAGCGTCTACGCGAGTGCACGGATGGATGTGTTTTTCAACATGATTTAACGACTCTCTCGGGCTTCAGCGATGTCGAAAAATAACTGCTGCGTTGTCGGCCGCTCAAACACATACAAAAACTCGCCAGGAACGCACTTTTACAAGTTTCCGGTGCTATTTCATGAACGAGAGCGACGGCGACGGTGGATTGCGGCTGTCCGACGCAAAAGGTAAGCAATCGCGCTTTGTTTAGGCAGTGTTAGAACGATTACCGTGTTTTATTTCTCCATTTATGTCACTACGTCTTCAGCGAACGCTACTACGTTTACATTTGGTCGCCTCGCCTGCATTGTATATGCTACAATGCCCATGAGGTTGTTATCACTGATAAGACGCGATGCCCTGGCTCTCTTGAAAAACGAATGGCGCGAAGCGCTATGCCAGAGAATGTGGGGCAGGTGGCGGCTCCTTTACAAAAGCGCCGTGGAATCACACGTGTGCTGCACGAAATGGGCTGCGTTCTACCTAATGATGGCACTGGAATGCGATCACCGGTGCAGAATGTTCGCTGTGCCGCTCGCCTCAACTGTATGCATATTGGCTGTAAAACATGGCACCTGTTCGCACTGAAGGCTTTTGACAGGACATTCAACCGATTCAACCTCCCTTTCAATGCCTCGTAACATAACTTCATGCTAATAAAAAACACCCTTGATGTATCCCACTAATACTCATTCGCTTTAGACAAGCTGTGCTATGAGTGGGGCCATAGGCGTGCTCACGGGGCGTGGGGGCTTTCCTATTTGCCTTAGAGGAAGGGGGGGGGTGGCGGCGCAAAATCTGCCCCTTGCATTAACTAAGTGGGGCCTGGGGGCGCTGAGATGATCCTTTGCCCCCCCTTTGATGGGGAACCCTGCGCACGCCTGAGTGGAGCCGATTATGGAACTTAGGTGTTTTCTTTTCTTTATTCTTACTGGTGGTGCTAGCTACTGGTTGCTGTTTTCTTTAGCATGTAATTGGTGAGTATATGTTGGTGCTGCTTCATTGTAGTTATACCACACCTGAAAAAAATTTTGCATGCCCAATGCGTGGGGTCGATCCTCAAAGTTTCGTATATTTTTTTATTCTTGCTAGTGGTGCTAGCTACTGGTTGCTTCTTAATGTTCTAACTTAATCTGTAAAAACATGTTGCATTATTTTTGTGACGTAGAAGTTATGAAGCACGAAAAGTAGCCAAAATGACGTAAACTGAGTAACCACAACATTGAGCGAGCATGGAGCAATAATTTCCATTATCATTATTTTTAGGTCGTGAATATGTTCTGTGGATTGATGGATTGACAGAAAAGAACAGGAACAGTTGGTTCTGAAGAGCAAATTATTACTACATTTTACGCACATCCCAAAGAAATTTGCAGTGGCTTAGCTCGGCTATGTCAGGATATGCGTAGCGTTAGCGAAGGTTCAGATGATTATTCTTAGCTTTCCAGATTACCTAGGATTATTAGCCTCCTTCTGTTCATTCTTCGTACGCTGAATCGCTAATTGCCAGGCAACTACTTCGGGATCCTATGAGATAAGCTTCTCGGCCCTTCTGCGCCGTTGAGCAGCATTTGCGCTCTCCTTCTCCGTGGCGTTACCCACCTGCAAACGCCAGTCAGAGGCGCTATCGAGCGGCTTCAGCGCAGTGTCAGAAGGCGAAGAGCTGCGCGCGCGCCGGCGCCAGTGTGTCTGGCGAGGCTAGACGCCACTCCTTTCGAACGTGCAGACCAGCAGCGGCGAGCCGCGCGCGACAGTGGCGGAGTCTGCGCGCGCGCCGGCGCCAGTCTGTCTGGCGCGGCTAAGACGCCACTCCTCCTGAAGGCGCACGCCAGAAGAAGCCTCATCCATTAGAGAAACCGACATTTTGTGCCAGAACTGTTTCAACAGCTTCAAACAGATCGCCGTAGGGTCTCTGGATGCATCTCATTCTGACGAAAATTTTGTTCCCGAACAAATTGCTGTCGAAGAGCTAAACGTATTCGTGAAGACAACAAAATATATTTTTTTTCAGCGAAATTACAGGGGGTCGACGGACATACACCGACGTTCTTCTTTGAAGACACCCAGCAAATACGTAGCCAAGCTGCTATGACAAGTTAGGTGACCACCAGCTCCGCAGTGACTCAGTCCCGCGCCACTAGCGCAAGCTGCCGAGATATTTTTTCGCAAGTTTATCGTGCTGGTTTCAAAGTTTTACCAACGCTGACCCTTCGCGTGGCCGCACCCGTGAAATCCATGTGCCGGCGCGACAGCGCTCCATCAAAATCTACTATATAAACACATGGCACGTAAACGAAGCTACTGTGTCGAGAAAAAACGTTGGTTCATGCGTCAACGCATGCAGGCATTAGTGATCGGGACGTTGTAAAGAAAGCGGTGTACTTACGATGAGCTCCACTTCGTAAGGACGCTTGTTGACGCTTGTCTGTGGCAAGCACTTGGCGCGAATAGTCACATTGTCGTCCCACACAGCTGTTACATCGGATACATGTCCACTATTATAAAGCGCGGCTCCTTTGCGCACACTATCGCCGCAAAAGTAATTATCAGGGACGCGTACAAGCGGCAAATCGCACGCGCGCACTTCCGTCATGCTTGTAGTGAAAGGAGGCGTCCGCTACGCGACCCGCATACGGTTCCAACGGCCGCCGCTACGCGGCTTTCAGTGGCGCCCCTATAGGCGCTGCGCATCGCGGATAGGAACCAACCACGCGGGTCAGCTCGTGCGTGTACTTGCTCTTGGCTGCAACTGCGTCGAAAGTGGTCGCTGAACCGACCGCAGTATATTCCATTGACCACAGCATAAGCTCTTGTCTACTTCCCACTCGCCGCGAGATCTGCCTATAGGTGGCAGCACCATCGCCGCGTTTGTGTAGATAGGCGATCGGCCGCGCGTATACAAATGTACGCAGCGGCGCTTCGCCGTAGGCGGCTTGAGTCGATTGTCGGCGAATAAAGCGCGTTGAGTACAGCGTTGATGTATACGCCCTCCATTGCCACATGAATGCACGAAACCGTCCTAACGCACTTATTACGCGTGAGAGAAGTGCAATCCGCCAATCAATGAGGTTCTGGCCTTCGGTCACATTCGTGTTTTGCACTGTGCTCGATGTTTTTTCTTGCTTTATTTGCACGTGTTTAAATTGTTTTGCCTATACCACAATATAAACAGTGTTGCGCGACTGAGCCAGTGAAGTATTTACTTCTTGCTCTAGCGGCTACAAGGAAAGAGAGCCATAATGTCCGTGTAATTAGATGAAGTAGAACTTGGCGCGCGCTGATTTTCTGTTTGCATGAATACGGGTACTTCTGTAGAAATGCGTGGCTTCAGGTCTTTTTTACCGCTAACCATCCTCTGGAGACGCTAGTTCAAGCTTTGCGGTATCGCAAGGATTTGCAAATCGCCAACACATCACGAGATGGATTCGCTAAAATTATGCATTCACACCTCGACATTTAAGTACTTTTTTTATTTAGGACGACGCCAAATGCACTATGTGATGTGCCTGAACGAGAAAGTGGTACCCACATTGAAATGATTTTGGCGAATGAACGGTAGGATGGTTAGACCTAGCGCCATACCGACACGGGCATGTACTCACTTATTAGAGTGCATACAAGTCTCGTGAGACGAAATGCATATGTATATCGTGTAGGCATACGTACAAGCACTTGATACTGTGCTAACACAAAGGAATAAGCTGTAATCTCAAAATATGCATGACGTAGGCACACATGCGAACACGGTGTGGCTAGCAGACGACGCAAGGAGCCATCCACACCGCGCGGTTTCATCCGCTCGCCGCCATGTGCCGACTCTGCGCGATCTCGCGGCCAAGAGTCGCTTTTTATGGCCATTTCCGCCGCCGTCGTCGTAACCTGGTGTACGTCGCCAGGCGTGAGTGCGACCGCGCTGTGCGAGGCGCCGAGAGAGCCTGTTAGCGCGTGTGCGCTGTGAGCAAAGGGTGATGCCTCGTCATATCCTGTGCTACTACGTCCTGGTCCTGGCTCCAACATTTTTGGTGTTGCTTTCTCAAAGACGTTTATGACCCATTACATGTAGAAATCGCTCCAATTTTTTCAGCGGCATGTGTGCACCAACCAAACATTTATTATGGCCCGATAAAGCGGGCTGTTTCATGGCATATTCCACAGTGAACAGACTGCCAGACTAGTGTGCCGCGATGGTGCCATGGTATCGTGCGTACTCGCTCTCTATAACCCTCAAGGTATCAGTAGTGTAAGCGTGGATGTCCTTCGGAACTTATACTTCTGATTACAAAGCACACCAGGCGGTATTTCGATCAATGAGTGCGCATTTAGTTACTGTGTTGTATGCTCAGTACTAGCAATAAGCGTCCCGAGCTTACAATGGGTTCTTAGCACTGGCTTAGCCATGGGGTAGGGGGAGGGAGGGGGTTAACCCCCAATATATGTAGACGCACACATACAACACGCGCGAACGAACATACATAAAGTATGGTTCAACCCTCCCCCCCCCCCCCCCCAAAGAGTCTGGTTCTAAGGAAGTGGTTGATGATGGTTGAAGGATGTTGTAAATTGCCGGCGGATCTGCCTTGCGAGGTTTGCAGGCAACTGCCCCGCCTGGTTTCCTCCTTTCAGATTACGTTGACATAATGCCCCTCCTTCTTTTAAAGCGAAGCGGGGGCACGCTACCAAGAAGGCGCGCGCCGCGCGACGCCCCAATGCACATGCCGGTGGCCCTACGAGCTATCTCGCATACGGCGTTGTGTCTGGCCCCATATCACCACTCCACACCCCAACATATAAGTGTCACGCATCATGAGTCACATGCGAGGTCTGTAGCGTTTAAAAACTGCAAAAGTAGTCGCGACACCTGATTGGCCCAGCTTACGCTGTGTCTTTGCTATGTGTGCTGCGAATGGCTGGTAATATTTTGTCTGGGCGTTACTGTTTTGCCGCAAGGACGAAGCAGTGAATACGACCGCAAGAAATTGGAATGTTAAACGAAGTAGGACCAGCAACTAATCCTTTAGCATCCAACCGGTCGTAAGTCAAGAAAACGGCGGCGAGCGAAGTGACTTCCGTGCTGTCAATCCCTTCATCGCAAACCTAGCCTTGAGTTGCCGTACAAACGTACAACGTTTGTACGGCAACTTTTACGTTCAAACGTTTGAGCCATTTGCTGATCTCTGTAAATATAAGTGCGCGCGATTGTGCTCTTACTGGACCAAAGTACGGAGGCATGCAGCCGCTCCTCCGCGCTTCCACGTCCCCCCGCCCCTCTTCCCCACGGGCCTTTTTCACGAAGGAAGAGGGCAGGCGCGTTTCCTCTCCGCTAGATAAGCGTTCGTCGGCGGCGCTCACACGCTTTAACTCGCACGTAGAACACACGAGAGGCCGGGTCATGTTATAGATTTGAATCTTACACAGAACATCACGGCCGCGACGGCGCGGAGGCTGACGGCGATGACAAAAACGTGCCGAAAGCGTCCATACAACTGCTATCGCAATTAAATTGCAGGACTTTGGTCTTGGCTGTGTAGCATCTTAGACGAACAGCTACTGCCGTAAACGTGGGAAGTCGATGAGGCCTACATTTAGAAATGCGTGCCTTATTCCTTGTTGGAGAACCGCTCATCAATCGCTCGATAGCTAATGGCAGAGCGCATCATAATCAAGCACGAAGCGGACACCTCAAAATAGACATAGACGTTTATGTCTATCTTTGTGTTCATTTCGTTTTGTTTTTGATGAGCGCTGCCAAAAGGTTTCATGAACCAACTAGCCCACGAGTACGTCTTAAGCATGCTCATAAATCACCCACTTAATCGCTTACACTTTCAGTGACGACAGCGACCGTCGCTACTACAAGAAGAGGGAACGACTCCATTGACAACAGCCCAAGCTAATTAGAAGTACGTCCTCACTTTTGTCCTTAACCATTTCGTGATTCAAAAGAAATGAAGCGTGGTAAGATTCTGTTAACTAGGCAGACGCTGTGTAGTCACGAGAGCGCGACTTGTAGCTTTTTCAGCCTAGAAACAGATCTCTCATACTAAATTAGGTACGTAGCGTGTCAGCGCACTTAGTGGTACATGTCACTGTTTACTAGCAAATTGCGTTTATACTTCAGGCTCATCCAAGTACCTATCGGTGAACGTGACCCAAGAATTGTCAAGTGCTTCTTCGCGAATGAACGAGGATCTGAGGGAAGGGAGACTTACTTTCGCCGCCGGCTGTCGCCGGAGACGGAGCGACGCTCTCGCTTGACCTTGGCCACACGTCCCAATCCGCGCGTTTCGTCTTCCCCCGCTCTGCTTCTTCTCCTTCTCCATCTCATGAATAATTCTTGCGGCACACAAGCTTCAGCGGGGCGGCCATTCTACGAATCACACCGTCGACGGCTCTCAAGTTTTTCGGAACCGCTCTCATTTTTTTCCTTTCGTTCCTGCATCTGCTTCTAGGCTCTACCGACCCTGTAACCGAGTGCAAGAAGTGCAGCCTCCTCGCGGAGCTGTCACGCGCCGAGCGCCGTTCACGTGATGTCATTCGCATTGCACGCGGGCGCACTGACTCGCGATGTCGGCTCTGCGCGCGAGAAGCAAGAACACGAGCGGCTGCTGTACCCGCGCTCTTAGCGTCGTTGAAGCTGTCAGTAGGCGTGCGCGAGCGGTACGTAGTGCTTGCCGCTGTCAGGCGGCAACGCCGAGCTTAAGGGGCTGTCGAGTAGGATCCTGTCGTGGGCTGAGTCCTCGGTATGGTCTAGTTTCTTTCCTGCTCGCCTCATTTAGATACTAGCAGAGTGGCACTTGCAGGGCCATCAAGGAAAGTGGGGGCTTTCCGCTTTCTTGAAACCACTCGCCTAAATCGCGTGACACCCGTTTTAAACCCAACAGTTACAAGGCTGCGCACCGAATGCGGTCATTCAGCATGCATACGCCCGAATTTTAGCCATTCCGTTTAGCTAGCTTTGATGCGTTGCTGGCGATGAATCGAGCCGCAGACCTCATGCGTGGCGTATATACCCAGCTTTATTAAGGCGAAATCCTTAGATGCATCATCAAACGCGAAAATTGACCGTCGGTGTCAGCGTCCCGCGGCGTCGGCTTCGACAAGAGCGATGCAAAAATTATCACATAATGATGTAACCATGACGTCACCCATCGCCAAAATTTGTGGCGTCACCATGCCGTCATCATGACGCCACTATGGCGTCAGATGATGACCTCATGACATGAAAACTTCGCTTGGTCAAACGTGGGTCACGGAGGCTGTGCAAAACCAGGTGAGATGCGGAATGCTTGCAATGATGCTTCCGATCCTGGAGGCAGTGAAAAGCAACGTGAGGCACAGAAAGCTTTCAGAGGAGGGCGGGGGAGGATTTGCATCGACTGAGAAGAAAAGAAGTTGGCTTTCGCCTTCGAACCGTCTTTTAACAGCGGCGCAGTTCAAGATTGCAAACCCCTTTCGCCTCGACAAGAAACTATCGTTATCATGAACTGCGCGCACTCTTTTCGTCCTCTTCGGCTTCGCTCCCCGAACATGTGCGCCCGGTGCACGCTCTTCCGCTGCACCGATTTTTACGCGTGGGATGCAATAACTCGGATAGGCGAGAGAACGAGCACATAGAGAGAGATAGAAGTATAGACAAAGAGAGAAATAGAGAGAAATA
>NC_051177.1:202641263-202686584 GCF_013339695.2 Rhipicephalus sanguineus
CCGTGAACACAATCGGAGCTCGCGAGTGCGGGACCGATCAGCAGAAGTGGTCCCTGGCCATAGACCGCCTTCGAAATGGTGCCGCGGCGTGGCACAGGTACGAAGGCATGGGGCAGAAATCCAGGGCCGAGTGGAGCACCAGGCTCATAGCTGCCTTTGGACCATTGACCACCCCCTCGCTGCCACCACCCAGTCCAACCTGAACAGCTACCGGGGATGGAGCTCAGGAGCGGCACTACCTCGAGAGCTGCAACGTGAATTGCAGCTCACCTGCAGACAATGTCACAACGTGCCCTGGGACACCCACACGCCTGAGACCAGGCTCATCGCTTCAGTCCATAGACTCAGCGTCGGTAACCAACATTATAACGTCTCTGACAGATGCCGAGACTACATCTTGTTCACAGCCCCTGCAGAAGCGGTCCCGAAGCTCACCATCGTTTGAGCACGTCACTGCGAGCTCTTTCCACCAGCAACAGTCGGAGAAGCGGCCCTCACTTCACGCGCAACCTGACCTGTCTGCGTATTCTGGGAAAGAGGTCTTTATTGTCGCGTCAGTGCATGGTCCTACGCTTTCAACGCAGTCATTGGCCGAATATGCTGACGCTCATCTACTGCTCAGCGACATGTCGCTTCGCGACGTCAAAGCGATGGATGATGCCGCATTCGTCAAGGGTATGTCCGTTTCATCAAGCGGGTACCGTTGCCTGGCTGAGCCTACACCCGAGCCAGAAGAAGTCGATGTCCGTCAACCCTGCCGCGTGGCGTGTGAGCCCGGTTACGACAAGAACCATTTCATTCAGACTGACACTGTGTTGCTTGAAGACCACGTGGAACCCAACGGAGTGCTTTCTTGCACGGGTACTGTCGCTGGTCGACCGGGCGTCGACAAGTTCGGAGGGAGAGGCAGCGAGGTCGATGTGGACACCCGTGACACTTTGGACACCCGTGACAATCTTGGCACAAGGTGCAGGCACGTCCCACCTCGCTCACATTCTTCGTACAGCCATTATATATCGAGCCGAGACGCAAACCCGGAAGAGGACGAAGTTAATCAGAAGTGCCACCGCAGATGGCATGTGACCAGCGCAAACGTGCGAGCACAACGTTACAGACACCGCCATCAAACAGAGTCATCCCATTGCCAGCCAGACTGCAAAGCGTCCCGAGACCTGAAACCGCTACAACATAGCCAGTGTCGGCCGCCGGAGTCATATTTGGCAAACTTCCAAGTGAAGTTCCAGCGTCGCCGAGCCGGCCACTACGAAATAGCCAGTGCCGCCCACCGGACATACTTATAGAAGATTCACGAGCCAAGCCGCAGCGTGGCCGGGATCGACCACCGCGATGCAGCCAGCACCGTCCACCAGAGGCACTGTCGACAGCTCCGCGCGCTCGCAGTCATGGCCGAGTGTGATGACAAAGAACGACACTGGGGTCCGGGCGCGCGGGGAGCTGATCGAGGCAGAGAAAGAAGAGGTTCAGAGAGAATAGAACAGCTTTCCCGAGAAATGGGTGTTGTCTCTGTCTCGTTCCTCACAACACTCACACATACAAACACCTGCACGAACTTTCGTAAAGTGTGGCTGAACCCTGATATCTGACAGAAAAAAATTCTGTCTACGTCTTTTTCCATTCATAACAAGAATAATAAGGAATAATAAATGAAATTTATGCAGTTGCACTCATCGTGAAAGCTGTAGGAAGTGCTTAGCAGTGATTCGCCTGCCCTTAGGCAACGCAGCATTCACAGGTAAGTAAGCGCTGGTGTTCCAAACGTGCAGCCTGCTAGGCGTCCATGACGGGAAAGGAAATCTTCATTTTTGATGCAGTGGCGTCCTCTCTCGGGCTTCTTTTCCTCTGGTACTTTTCCTCGCGCTGACGGTCCTTTCCTACCCCCTTTTCATGCTATACGATACATGGCTGTGATATACTTTACCCTCCCCCTCCTCATTTCCATCCTCTTCACGCTCACTTCCTATTTCCACCCTGCTATACTATACTACACATGGCCATGTCATAGGATACATGGCTATGCTATGCTGTACCTTATCTAGTCCACCTTTCCCTCCTGCTCACCCTTACATGACTCGTGCTCAGCCTCACTTCCTTTTCCCGCCCTCTTGCTGTATTATACTGCACATGGCTATGCTATGCTCTACCTTCTCCCCATCTCCTTTACCTCCTCCTCACCCTCACTTCCCTTTCCCTCCTGTTCACCCTTACATGACTCGTGCCCCAGGCAGCACGCCGCCATTGGACCGATCTTGGCCCAACGTCGGCAAATGACGGCAGCAATATTGGCCCCACGTCGGCAAATCACGCTCGCGCTACTTTCACCCACATCGGCCCAACGTCGGCTAGCCGCCGTTGGGCCGATGCGGTCTTGCCGGCTTCGGGGCCGACGTGGGCTAGCCAGCGTCGGTCCGAGACGGGCCTGCCGTTATTCAGCCGACGATGGCAAGCCGTCATTGGGGCCTATGTATGCTAGCCGATGCTGGCGTGGTGTCGGCCCCGCCGGCGTGACCGTTTACACCGTTATTATGTTTTAGCAGCAGTGGCTTACCGTGCGTTAAGTACGGTAGTACAGTACCGTCGTGGTCTGCACGTAGCTAGTTTATATGGGGACACCAGCGGTAGTTGCTCGATGCGTAAAGTAACTTGATCAGGCAGGCTGATACATGTGTTATAAAGTAAAATGGCTGCGTGCCGACGACGGCAGTTCGGTATTACTGTGGTTACTGTACTGTGTGTCAGCAGCGCTAATATAAACTATTCCCGGCTCAACGGCGTTCATCGAGTACCATTGGTGTCATATTCGAAAAATGCTCCCTAATTAGAACGACTGCTCCACTGATGTCTTAGTGTGCGATTAAGACCCACAATTCTATCGAACCGTGCAAGGGCGAGAACGAAAGTCAATATTGTTCTTTAAGACAACTAAACTGATGAAAGGCCTGCTGCACCAACTACGCATGCGGCTGAGAAATTAAGGAGCAACACATTTGCAAGGTGATAAACAGAGATTTATTCACAGATATGAACACACGCCAGCAGTTCCGGAATAATTATGCCATAAAGAAGTATCTAAACATCTGCAGATACCGTAGCCAACATCTAAAACTATCCCACAGCCACCGTATTCCTCAAAAAAAGCAGGACAATCCTAATAGAGAATGGGGTGAGTCGCAAAATCATAGGCGTGAGCAGGGTTCCCGTTCAGAGGGGGGGAGGGGCGAAGGTTCATCGCGGCGCCCCCCCTCCCTATTAAGTCAATGTGTTTGGCAGACCTGGCGCCCACCTCTTTTTAGGTGACTACGGGGGCTGGCCACCCCCCTGCCCCAGTGTGGGCACGCCTATGCGAAGAGTTACAATCTCTTCAACGTTATGCGCGGCACATTCACTATAAATATTGAAAGAACTAGAACGGGCAAAAATAGGAATAAGGATTAACAAAGAATATCTTAGCTACTTGCGTTTTGCGGACAATATCGCGCTTTTCAGTAACGACGGTGCCGAATCACGAAAAAAATTCTGAGATGTAAACGAAGGCAGCATTAAGTAGGATTAAAGACGGACCCGAAGAAAAGAAAGATAATGTTAGGCGGCTTGCCGAAAAAGCAAGATTAAGAGTGGCAACTAGACTAGAAGATTGCGTATACGCGTGAGCTAATTACGAGCAGAGGAGCGCCCCCCCCCCCCCCACGTTATTAATTCACCAAGGAACGGTAGGCATTCGCAACACATGATGGCAATTAAATAGCGTTATCCTCTAAGCGAAAATGCAATTTTTTCAGTGATAACTTAAGGACAAAAAGATGGATAAACGGCTGCACGCGACGCGAAAAACATTGCGAGCGGTACCACAAGATCCCATGAACTCTACATCTAAACAAGATAGACACGCACGCATTCTTAATCTAAAGGTAAGCTTGTAACAGAAAGGAATCGTGCATAAAAACCACTCACGGGTGCCCGTTGGATCGCTAAAAACACGAGCGAATAAAAAATGCAAGCGCACCATATCAGAAACAGAAAAACACGATGGTCAATAGAAATACGCGATAAGAGAGAACAAAAATCTGATGACACGTAACAGTAGTGAACACGTGCCTTATATGAGGTGAGCGAGTTCAACATGGAAGCAGGGGGCACTGGTTTCTCGCTGCGGTGATCTCTGCCGAAAAACAATGCCGGAATCCTGCCGCGTATCCGTCTCGTCACGATTTTGACTTTCCACCACACATGTCCACACACCGTACTTCTTGAAGAATTCTTCTGGTCGAGTGAAAAAACTGCTCCCGCAGCTATCGATTGTCCCTCCGTCGGGACGGCCGCCCTACCCTGCCTGGTCAAGCGAGTTTCGCGACAATGATGCTGAACAAGGGGAAGGGAGGGAGGGGGGGTTAGAGCTGAAGGAGACGAAAAAAAAAATCGAATTCTCCCTTCTCGAAAGCACGGCTCAGCCTACCACAATGGTGTGCGATCCCCCAGCATGTCTATGGGCATGCCGTTTGAGAAAGGCGTTCGTTGAATTTTCAATGCATCATTTGTTGCCACATGTGGCTACATGAAAACTTTGCGTACACCACGTTGGAGCCGCATTTTCCATCGTATTTCACGTGCAATACTAATAATTTTTACTTGAAAAAGATATGTATGTCACAAAATGGACGGCAACGAAGTGGAAATTTGAACTGACAAACACGTGGCAAACACGTGTTTGTCAGTTCGTTAGAGATGGTCAGCGGGCTAGTTGATTTGGAAACATTCAACCGACAAAACGTGTCTTCACTTCGCCCGGTCTTTTTTGCACCATACCTATTTTTCTCAAGTAATGAACCAACTAGCTCAGCAACACGCCTTGCTGAGCTTTTTACTATTTTCATAAAGTAAAATTATGTGACATCACTGAAGCAAATCCGCAAATCCGTAACAACCTAGACGCTTGCTCTAGCTTGTTACGCTTGACTCAAACACGCGCGTGAGTAAATATGTGTAAACACAGAGATCGGAAACTGTCCGTGTAGTATATGAGCGCTCGCGCCACACATTCAGCGGCTGAAAGGATATAGCGCTGTAAATATGATGACAGGCTCGATTTATGCACAGAATGAGTATTCACATAAATCTTCTTTCGCTAAAAGCATTCGCGCGGGAATGTTTGGGTGAATTTTGATGCTGGATACATTAGTGAAGTCGGCCGACCAGTGGCAAAAACATTTACAAAATAGAAGTACTTCGAATTTGGCCCATGAAGTTAAAGGTATGTGTTACAACGTTTCAACACATTTCATAGCGTTGAACAACTGGTCAACGAAGTGGCCATCTAATTTGAGTCAGTTATTCTTCTAAAGACCACCTTTTTTTGGTAGAAAAGTGACTGTGCTAGTGATAGCTGTTAGTCATTGTCATAGCAGAAACTAATAAGAGAATGCAAGCTATTCAGTCGGCGATACTTCGCGCCCCGAGTCATACGTGCAGCATTAGCACGGTACAATATTTGAACTTTGTTATTTGTGCTAGTACAGCAATCCATGTAGCGGCATTCTGCAGCTTAAGCTACAAATATTCAAGCGCCTAATGCTCTATTGCATTACGAATGTATCCTAGGCGGGCGAGCTGCCGGGCTTCTTCGGCGGGCTGAAGGTAGAGCGCAACGTCGAGGTTATTCTCGTCACTGACGGCCGGCAACACGGCGTCCAGCGTCGTTGAGGGGCTTCCGTGATATAGTTTGAACGGCGTTATATGTGCGCCGTTTCTTACACTGCCGTGTTAACTTTATGTTATGTGCGGAAGATATTATGGCGTCCTGTCACGTGTTCGACGTACAGTACATTGCCAGCATGCTGGCGAGGGCTTCATTCAGCTACTCGGTGAGGCCATTCGCCTGCGGGTGATGTCCGTCGGTGACTTGTGTGGCTCTATTTCAAGATGGTTTGCGTTAGCTCTGCCGTAAAACCGTACCTCTGTCGGTGACGAGGACTTTTGGAGCGCCGCGACGAAGGAGGACGTTCTCAACAGGGCATGTATAACTGTCTGAAGGGAGACAAGAAAGTTCCAACATCGTCGATAAGCCATCGGCTCCGCCGATGTCAGCTGAAGCACTGCAGAATGACGGCATGCTCGGCCCAATGTTGCCGGTGAAAACCATCGGCTCGGCCGTTGTCGGCGAAAGTACAGCAAAACGGCAGCTAACACGGCCCAATGTTGCCAGTGAAAGCCACCGGCTAAGCCGATATCGGCGGAATAACAGCAAAACGCCGGCAATCTCGGCCCAATGTAGCCGGTGAAAGAAATCGGCTAAGCCGATATCGGCGGGAAGAGGGCAGAACGCCGGAAAACACGGCCGGTGAATGTTGCCGGTGAAAGACCAACATCGGCTGTAAGGCGGCAAGATCGGCCCAATTTTGCCGGCGAATGTCAACGGCTCCGCCGATATCGGCGCCAAGCTGGCAATGCTGGCCCGAGGTGGGGCGGACCATAGCCGCCGTAAAACCAATATCGGCCCGACGTTGTGTGCTGCCTGGGGTGCAGCCTCACTTCCTTTTCCCGCCCTCTTGCTGTATTATACTGCACATGGCTATGCTATGCTCTACCTTCTCCCCATCTCCTTTACCTCCTCCTCACCCTCACTTCCCTTTCCCTCCTGCCCACCCTTACATAACTCGTGCTCAGCCTCACTTCTTTTTCCCGCCCTCTTGCTGTATTATACTGCACATGGCTATGCTATGCTCCATCTTCTCCCCATCTCCTTTACCTCCTCCTCACACCTAACTTCCCTTTCGCCCTCCTGCCCACCCTTGATGACTCGTGCTCAGCCTCACTTCCTTTTCCAACCCTCTTGCTGCATTATACAGACCTGGCTATGCTATGCTACTACCTTCACCCCCATCATCCTTGACCTCCTCCTCACCGTCACTTCCCTTTCCCTCCGCCCACCCTTAGATGACTCGTGCTCAGCCTTACTTCCTTTTCCCAACCCTCTTGCTGCATTATACTGCACATGGCTATGCCTATGCTCTACCTTCGCCCCATCTCCTTTACTCTCCTCTCACCGTCACTTCCCTTTCCCTCCTGCCCACCCTTAGATGACTCTGTCTCAGCCTCACTTCCTTTTCCCACCCTCTTGCTGCATTATACTGCACATGGCTATGCTATGCTCTACCTTCACCCCATCTCCTTTACCTCCTCCTCACCGTCACTTCCCTTTCCCTCCTGCCCACGCTTAGATGACTCGTGCTCAGCCTTACTTCCTTTTCCCACCCTCTTGCTGCATTATACTGCACATGGCTATGCTTTGCTCTACCTTCTCCCCATCTCCTTTACCTCCTCCTCACCGTCACTTCCCTTTCCCTCCTGCCCACCCTTACATGACTCGTGCTCAGCCTCACTTCCTTTTCCCACCCTCTTGCTGCATTATACTGCACATGGCTATGCTGTGGTCCACCTTCTCCCCATCTCCTTTACCTCCTCCTCACCCTCACTTCTCTTTCCCGCGGTATTGCTATAATATACTATACATTGGTACATATGCTGTATATGGTTTTGCCTGCGTGACAAGTGACGACGTGATAGATGACAGCATATGACAGCCCGGGCCCCTAAAGTCCTTGGCACTTAATAACATGCCTTCCGGGCCGGGTTGGCGATACCCGCGTACGTCGGCCAGGGGTATGCGGGGATGTGTCGCCAGTTTTACAAACGGCCTATAGGAACGAACCACGCGTGTCAGCTCGTGCGTGTACTTGCTCTTGGCTGCAACTACGTCGAAAGTGGTCGCTGAACCAACCGCAGTATATTCCATTGACCACAGCATAAGTTCTTGTCTCCTTCCCACCCGCCGCGAGATCTGCCTATAGGTGGCAGCACCATCGCCGCGTTTGCGTAGATAGGCGATCGGCCGCGCGTGTACAAATGTACGCAGCGGCGCTTCGCCGTAGGCGGTTTGAGTCGATTGTCGGCGAATGAAGCGCGTTGAGTACAGCGTAATGGTGATGTATACACCCTCCATTGCCACATGAATGCACGAAACCGTCCTAACGCACCTATTACGCGTGAGAGAAGTGCAATCCGCCAATCAATGAGGTTCTGGCCTTCAGTCACATTCGTGTTTTGCACTGTGCTCGATGTTTTTTCTTGCTTTATTTGCACGTGTTTATATTGTTTTGCCTATACCACAATATAAACAGTGTTGCGCGACTGAGCCAGTGAAGTATTTACTTCTTGCTCTAGCGGCTACAAAGAAAGAGAGCCATAATTTCCGTGTAATTAGGTGAAGGAGAACTTGGCGCCCGCTGCTTTTCTGTTTGCATGAATACAGGTACTTTTGTAGAAATGCGTGGCTTCAGGTCTTTTTTACCGCTAACCATCCTCTGCAGACGCTAGTTCAAGCTTTGCGGTATCGCAAGTTTCAAAATCACCAACACATCACGACATGGATTCGCTAAGATTCTACATTCACACCTCGACATTTAGTACTTTTTTTTCATTTAGGACGACGCCAAATGCACTATGTGATGTGCCTGAACGAGAAAGTAGTACACACATTGAAATGATTTTGGCGAATGGACGGTAGGATGGTTAGACCTAGCGCCATACCGAAACGGGCATGTACTCACTTATTAGAGTGCATACAAGTCTTGTGAGATGAAATGCATATGTATATCGTGTAGGCGTACGTACAAGCATTTGATACTGTGCTAACACAACGGAATAAGCTGTAATCTGAAAATATGCATGACGTAAGCACACATGAGAACACGGTGTGGCTAGCAGACGACGCAAGGAGCCATCCACACCGCGGGGTTTCATCCGCTCGCCGCTATGTGCCGACTCTGCTCGACCTCACGGCCAAGAGTCGCTTTTTATGGCCATTTCCGCCGCCGTCGTCGTCACCGGTGTACGTCGCCAGGCGTGAGCGTGACCGCGCTATGCGAGGCGCCGAGAGAGCCTGTTAGCGCGTGTGCGCTGTGAGCAAAGGGTGATGCCTCGTCATATCCTGTGCTACTACATCCTGGTCCTGGGTCCAACATTTTTGGTGTTGCTTTCTCAAAGACGTTTATGACCCATTACATGTAGAAATCGCTCCAATTTTGCAGCGGCATGTGTGCACCAACCAAACATTTATTATGGCCCGATAAAGCGGGCCCTTTCATAGCATATTCCACAGTGAACAGACTGCCAGACTAGTGTGTCGCGATGGTGCCATGGTATCGTGCGTACTCGCTCTCTATAACCCTCAAGGTATCAGTAGTATAAGCGTGGACGTCCTTCGGAACTTATACTTCTGATTACAAAGCACACCAGGCGGTATTTTGATCAATGTGTGCGCATTTAGCTACTACGTTGTATGCTCAGTACTAGCAATAAGCGTCCCGAGCTTACAATGGGTTCTTAGCACTGGCTTAGTCATGGGGTGGGGGAGGAAGGGGTTAACCCCCAATATATGTAGAGGCACACATACAAACGCGCGGACGAACATACATAAAGTATGGTTCAATCCCCCCCCCCCCCCCCCCCCCCAGAGATGTCTGGTTCTAAGGAAGTGGTTGTTGATGGTTGAAGGATGTTGTAAATTGTCGGCGGATCTAGCCTTGCGAGGTTTGCAGGCAACTGCCCCGCCTGGTTTCCTCCTTTCAGATTACGTTGACATAATGCCCCTCCTTCTTTTAAAGCGAAGCGGGAGCACGCTACCAAGAAGGCGCGCGTCACGCGACGCCCCAATGCACATGCCGGTGGCCTATGAACTATCTCGCATACGGTGTTGCGTCGGGCCCCATATCACCACTCCACACCCCAACATATAAGTGCCACTCATCATGAGTCACATGAGAGGTCTGTAGCGTTTAAAAACTGCAAAAGTAGTCGCGACACCTGATTGGCCCAGCTCACGCTGTGGCTTTGCTGTGTGTTCTGCGAATGGCTGGTAATATTTTGTCTGGGCGTTATTTTTGCCCGGGCGTTACAGTTTTGCCACAAGGACGAAGCAACGAATACGACCCCAAGAAATTGGAATGTTAAACGGAGTAGGACCAGCAACTAATCCTTTAGCATCCAACCGGTCGTAAGTCAACAAAACGGCGGCGAGCGAAGCGACTTCCGTGCTGTCGATCCCTTAAGCGCAAACCTAGCCTTGAGTTGCCGTACAAACGTACAACGTTTGTGCGGCAACTTTTACGTGCAAGCGTTTGAGCCGTTTGCTAATCCCTGTAAATGTAAGCGCGCGCGATCGTGCTCTTACTGGACCAAAGTACGGAGCCATGCAGCCGCCCCTCCACGCTTCCACCTCCCCCCCCCCTCCCCCCTCACCCATGGGCCTTTTGCACGAAGGAAGAGGGCAGGCGCGTTTCCTCTCTGCTAGATAAGCGTTCGTCGGCGGCGCTGGCACGCTTTCACTCGCAGGGGTCATGTTACAGATTTCAATCTTACACAGAACATCACGGCCGCGACGACGCGGACGCTGACGGCGATGACAAAGATGTGCCGAAAGCGTCCATACAACTGCTAGCGCAATTAAATTGCAAGACTTTATCTTGGCTGTGTAGCATCTTAGAGGAACAGCTACTGCCCTAAACGTGGGAAGTCAATGAGGCCTGCATTTAGAAACGCGTGCCTTATCGACATTCCTTGTCGGAGAACTGCTCATCAATCGCTCGATAGCTAATGGCAGAGCGCATCATAATCAAGCACGAAGCGGACACCTCAAGAAGAAGAGAAATAGCAGAGGAAGGCAGGGAGGTTAACCAGAAGTTTGCATCCGGTATGCTACCCTGCACTGGGGTTGGGGAATAGGGAGTTGAAAGCGAGAGAGAGAAAATAAATAATAAGAAAAAACAAACAAAAAAAAAACAATCACAACCACACACACACAAGAGCGTTCCGCTCAGAGGCGCTCTGACAGGCCAGTGGATCGCAGGAAGGCGAGTAGTGCTTGTAAAGCCTTCTTCTGCGACGTTATGTCCGGACGATGGCGTAAAAGTCTTTCTTCTGATAGAGGCTGGTCGTCTATCTTGTTGAGAGCATGGCAAAGAGATTGTCTCTGTGTTCTATACTTCGGACAGTCACACAGAACATGCCGAATCGTTTCTTCGTCGCCGCAGTGTTCACAGGCGCGCTCTCGTGACTATACAGCGTCTCTCTAGTTAACATAATCTGACCACGCTGCATTTCTTTTGAATCACGAAATGGTTAAGGACTTTAGTCAGGACATACTTCTAAATAGCTTGGGCTGTTGTCAGTGAAGTCGTTCCCTCTTCTTTCTTGTTGTAGCGATGGACGCTGTCGTCACTGAAAGTGTAAGTGATTAAGTGGGAGATTGATGAGCATGCTTTAGACGTACTCGTGGGCTAGTTCGTTCATGAAACCTTTTGGCAGCGCTCATCAAAAACAAAACGAAATGAACACAAAGATGGACATAGACGTCTCAAAATAGACATAGACGTCTATGTCCATCTTTGTGTTCATTTCGTTTTGTTTTTGATGAGCGCTGCCAAAAGGTTTCATGAACGAACTAGCCCACGAGTACGTCTAAAGCATGCTCATCAATCTCCCACTTAATCACTTACACTTTCAGTGACGACAGCGTCCATCGCTACAACAAGAAAGAAGAGGGAACGACTTCATTGACAACAGCCCAAGCTATTTAGAAGTATGTCCTCACTAAAGTCCTTAACCATTTCGTGATTCAAAAGAAATGCAGCGTGGTCAGATTATGTTAACTAGAGAGACGCTGTATAGTCACGAGAGCGCGACTTGTAGCTTTTTCAGCCTAGAAACAGATCTCGCATACTAAATTAAATACTTAGCGTGTCAGCGCACTTAGTGGTGCATGTCAATGTTTACTAGCAAATAGCGTTTATACTTCAGGTTCATCCAAGTACCTATCGGTGAACGTGACCCAAGAATTGTTTGCTCGCCCTTTGGGCGGTCAAGTGCTTCTTCGCGAGTGAACGAGGGTCCGAGGGAAGGGAGACTTACTTTCGCCGCCGGCTGTCGCCGGAGACAGAGCGACGCTCTCGCTTGACCTTGGCCACACGTCCCAATCCGCGCGTTTCGTCTTCCCCCGCTCTGCTTCTTCTCCTTCTCCATCTCATGAATAATTCTTGCGGCACACAAGTTTCAGCGGGGCGGCCATTCCACGAATCACATCGTCGACGACTCTCAAGTTTTTCGGAACCGCTCTCATTTTTTTTCCTTTCGTTCCTGCATCTGCTTCTAGGCTCTACCGACCCTGTAACCGAGTGCAAGAAGTGCAGCCTCCGCGCGGAGCTGTCACGCGCCGAGCGCCGTTCACGTGATGTCATTCGCATTGCACGCGGGCGCACTGACTCGCGATGTCGGCTCTGCGCGCGAGAAGCAAGAACACGAGCGGCTGCTGTACCCGCGCTCTTAGCGTCGTTGAAGCTGTCAGTAGGCGTGCGCGAGCGGTACACAGTGCTTGCCGCTGTCAGGCGGCAACGCCGAGCTTAAGGGGCTGTCGAGTAGGATCCTGTCATGGGCTGAGTCCTCGGTGTGGTCTAGTTTCTTTCCTGCTCGCCTCATTTAGATACTAGCAGAGTGGCACTTGCAGGGCCATCAAGGAAAGTGGGGGCTTTCCGCTTTCTTGAAACCACTCGCCTAAATCGCAGTGACACCCGTTTTAACCACAACAGTTACAAGGGTGCGCACCGAATGCGGTCATTCAGCATGCATACGCCCGAATTTTAGCCATTCTGTTTAGCTAGCTTTGATGCGTTGCTGGCGATGAATCGAGCCGCAGACCTCATGCGTGGCATATATACCCAGCTTTATTAAGGCGAAATCCTTAGATGCATCATCAAACGCGAAAATTGACCGTCAGTGTCGGCGTCCCGCGGCGTCGGCTTCGACAAGAGCGATGCAAAAAATTATCACATAATGATGTAACCATGACGTCACCCATCGCCAAAATTTGTGGCGTCACCATGCCGTCATCATGACGCCACTATGGCGTCAGATGATGACCTCATGACATGAAAACTTCGCTTGGTCAAACGTGGGTGATCACGGAGGCTGTGCAAAACCAGGTGAGATGCGGAATGCTTGCAATGATGCTTCCGATCCTGGAGGCAGCGAAAAGCAACGTGAGGCACAGAAAGCTTTCAGAGGAGGGCGGGGGAGGATTATTACATCGACTGAGAAGAAAAAGAAGTTGGCTTTCGCCTTCGAGCCGTCCTTTAACAGCGGCGCAGTTCAAGATTGGCAAACCCCCGGTTCGCCTCGACAAGAAACTATCGTCATCATGAACTGCGCGCACTCTTTTCGTCCTCTTCGGCTTCGCTCCCCGAACATGTGCGCCCGGTGTGCGCTCTTCCGCTGCACCGATTTTTACGCGTGGGATGCAATAACTCGGATGGGCGAGAGAACGAGCACATAGAAAGAGATAGAAATATAGACAAAGAGAGAAATAGAGAGAAATAAAGGGAAACAGGTACAAGGACACAGAAACAAATAGACAGAGATGAAATCAGATAGAAAGAAACAGACACAAGAAAGAGTTAGAGAAAGTAGACAGCAAGACAGAAAGAGAAAGGAACAGAGAAATAAAGAGAAACAAACAAAGAGAGAGAAACAAGCAGAGAGAGAGAGAAAGAAAGAAAGAAAGAGAAAGCAACATGTACAAAAAAGCAGATATAAGAAACTGAGAGAAAGAAAAGAAAGAAAAAAAATCGCCAGGCCTGCGCAGAACACGCAGCACAGTCACAGCGAAAGCTGGAAGAGCAGCCTTTCCAGAGCCCGTTGTCTCTGTTGGCGCAACTGATACCGCTACGCCATAAAGCACCGGAGCTTTCATGAAGTAGGGAAGCACCCACTATGCCATTATTCGTCATTCTGCGATAAGCGAGGCACCCGCTACACATCTGTAAGGCATTATTCGCCCTTTGTTTGTGCTGTGGCTGATGACGATGAAGAAATGTGGCTGAGCCTTTTAGTAGCCTCTTCCGTGAAGCTTCTTTCAGTTACATGTTGCATTGGCGGCGGCGGTGGCATAGTGCGCGAAAAAATCGGCGCGAGCGTGTTTTCGGAAATGCGGGTGCGGACCTCGAAGTAGCGCCGGTCGCATGCGTATTTGTATGCGCCGTTTTCCAATAACTGATGCTCTCTTGATCGTGGGCTCGCCGGCGATCAGCTGCTCCTGATATGGCAGTCTGATCTATTATCTAGGTGACTTGTCGTTTCACGTTGCCACGTTTCATTACTGCCTTTCACTGTTTCACGCATGACAGCCGTTGTTGTCTGTAGCAGCAGAATGTTGCGTTGCTAAGCACGGCTGATTCACGGTGTGGATTAAGGAAAAAAAGTTAGGAAGGAACATTGCGCATTGCATTAGAAATATAGTAGGTCATGGACGCCAAGCTTCGCTGACCCCTGTCTTTCCGATAGAGGAAGGGCTCCTAACATTTAAAAAAAAATTACTCACCTGGAAATCAAGGACGCATTTGTTGGACTGCATTCATATGCTGTAGCATTCGCGCAATTCGGCTCTGCAGCCTTCGCTTCATTGCCGAAAAACGGTTTCCGCTAATACAGCAGCAGCGGCAAACAAAACACTTCCACGGATTGCGTCATTCATTGTTCAGAAAGCATTCGCTGAAATATTCCGAAATATTATTAAAAGCGCGCTGTAAGAACGTCCCTTGCGTTGACAATATGTTGTGCTGAGCACTGCATTGCAGCGTGGACATATTTTACAGCAGTAGCCGCAGACAGAGCTGCGCTCATGCACCGCTTTGTCTCCAATTATGGCTTCGGCAAACGCGCTCACCGTACACGTTACCGATGAAGTCATCGGCGGGTGGGCGACAGCGCTGCTCTTTGGGGTCACATAAGATCGACCGCTCTTGCAGCGCTATCATACTCCGCTGTCCCCCTCTTCCACTGTTCGCTATCACTTTCAATGTTTTACTGCTGCGCTCTGCGTTCGCCCTCTTGCACGTCTATTGTGCCAATAGATTGTTCGTTCTGTTACGCCTACGAAAACGACGTTAAATAAAAGACGAACGCTTCAAAGCTGCGCACTAAAGCTTCGTGCTCTCCGATTTACTGTTATTAGCCACAATTTAGTTGAGCGACGGTGGGTGTCATCGAATGGGCATTCCAAAGAATGGACATATGTGCCTTATTCTGCAAGGGCACAGTAACATAGCCGAGTTTTAGCACGTATAATGCGGTGCAAAACGTATCTAGTGTAGGCGGCGCTAGACTAGAATCGATAGAGACATTTCTTTGTGAATAAGCAGAATTCTGAATTAAATAGAAGGGTAGATGAAAAATAAATAAAAAAATAGTGGTTCGGGTATCTCGAATAACGAGTGTTTTAGAATGCAGTGCCGACAACCTTGCAGTAGAAAGGAACCGCATCACATCCCCAACGCGCGTCTAATGCAGCCTTTATTCCATAAACCTTCGTGAGCGAGAAGTGCACTATCAGCGATAAAAAAGTAACATTGGTTTCTGTATGACACATAAGGGAAAACAAAGCTTGTACCACTTGCTACACACGTTATGTAGATATGTTGACGTCATTGTACATCTCAGATCAGCACGTTCAAACTGAAAACCTTCAAGAAAGCGACTGTTTTCAGGATCCTCTTTTGGGATGCCACAAAAAAAAAATGGCATGCAGTTTCTTGAATCCAGGAGACTAGGTCAACATTCAGACAATGTTCGCTGGCGGCACCTTCCTTGACGAGGTGAGGTGGTTTCAGTATATGTAACATTCAGGATTGGTAAAACGAGCAGCCTGAATGTGTAAGAACACTCCTGAAGACTTTGTGGCCTGGATTGCTAGAACATTGATGTTAAAATAACATAGGAAAATTACAATTTGTGGGTTATTTCAAAGCCAATCCAACATATTTTTTCCCGATCATCGTTAGGAGGCTTTAAGGCGTAAGGTGAAGTAAATCCGCGATCGTAAGCCTAGAATGTTGAACGAGTCAGCGAGTTAACATGACGATTGTTTGCCATTTGTGTTCTCTGTATACCGAAAGAATAAAGCATGCTTGCAACCGAATCAATCTAGATGGCCTAGTGTGAACCGAAGAAGCAAGGACGACAGCAAATAAAGAATATGTTTTCAAAAATATTCTCTGCAATTCGTAACGCAAACCAATTGATGTCCGTCATCAAACTGACCAAGCAGTTTGGAAATTGCTGTTCGGATAACATTTACATGTTTTCACTTTCACACAGTAATGTTCATGAAGTCAAGAGTTAGGCGGAATCCCTCCTGGCCGGGGAATGACATGGACGAAGAAAACACAACGCCGACCAAAGTAAAAAAAGGCTCCAAAGTGAGCAAGGCTGCCGTGTGGGAGCCGAAACGTCTTCAGTAATGTTCATATCGGGCAATAAGGCAAGTGTCCCAACGGATGCGCCAAAGAGCCTCAAGCATTACTTAAAACCTAAGTTCGGTGTGTTTTGAGCAGTATTTCGCGCCCATATAAGCATGTAGAATGTGTGGGCATAATGAGCGAGGTGAGTGGCATGTCGGCCAAAGTGCAATAACACTGTACAATAGAGTTGGCTTTCCTAATCATCCGAAAACTCGGAGGACGCCTGAGCATCGCCTTCAAGAGCAGAACGCGATAGCGTATGGTGCCCCGTGGGCATCGCCTTAATTGCTAGCCTGGCTTCGGTTCTCGGTGCGTGCCTCAACCATGATGTCGTAAGGAAACGAACGACTGTGCGCGTAACATTGGCCGTTTAAAACTATCCTAGAATGCCTACTGAAAAGACAGTTGCGCAGTGCCCACACGCCATAATTCTTCCTTTTGCGAATCAGCGAAGGGCCCACTACGCGTCCGTAAGGCAACACGCGAATCGACGCAGCTGCTCACTTTATGGATGCTTTTGCAGCTGATGAATAAAGATTGCCACACGTGCTCCTTTCGTTCCATGTTTTATGTTACCGCCCCCTTACGCGTGTTACTACTGCTAGAGTGTACTAGAACAGGGGAGTGCTCGGAACGGCCGCTGCACCAATGTACAGAAAATGAAGCCCAAATAGGGTCAGTCCGCTTGTGCCGCTGCGATCGGTAGTCTGTAATGTGTCGTCGTTTAAGAGTTGCGTGCGGCTCCGCCAAAGTGGTGCAGGGGTAGAATTCCCGCTCTCCACTCAAAAGACCCGGGTTCGAATCGCAGCTGTAGATGGTGGGTCTTCAGTCTTAGCGTCACGTTTTATAGCTGTATTGGTTTTCCTTTGTTTCTTAAAACTAGCTTCTGTTGCTACGTACTGCTACAAAAAGTAACATAAAATGTGAAATCTCGTTTCAAGTTTGACATTCGCAAACATCTCGGAGGCCATACTTTACGTCTTTGTTGAATCCCGGGTGATGACGCTGCAAATAACTGCGCTCACTGTCAAATTTCTCCTGCTTTACTTCATATTTTGTGTTATTTTTTGAAGCAACACGTAGCCAGCGAAGCTATTTTTAAGAAACAAAGGAAAACAAATACAGCTACAAAAGGTGGCACTTCAAATAAAAACCGACCATCTATGAGCTTCGATTCGAACACGGGTATTTTGAGTGGGAAACGAGCATTTTACGCCTGCACCACTTCGGCGGAGCCGCGTTCAAATCTTAAACGACGACACATTGCAGACTACGGATCGCAGCGCTGCAAGCGGATTGTTCTGTTTGGGCTTCACTTTTCGAAGCTCGTTCCAGAACACTCCCCTGTTCTAGTACACTCTACTACTGCCTTGCGCAAACCGTGCCAGAATGCCTGGGAAGATTCCAGATTATTTTAGGATCATCTATTGGGCTTTATCGCGAAAATGCGAACAGCTGAGTCTATTTTGGAACTTACGCGGCCACCAGCGATAAGGCTGGAACGTTCGATGTCGCATGTATAAATGCTTACCTGCCTTACCGCAGATCACATTATCGTCCGCCGACGCTCTGTTCGCCGCTGTCAGTGTAAGTGTGTATCGCTTGTAGTTTGTCTTCTCGTTTACCGGGCACAGGTTGGCCCAAATAAAATGTTTAGTCTTGAACTGCTGCCTTCGTCCACGTCCCGAACCCGTGACTATATGACTTGTAACGAAGCAATTGGTACTGTTAAACGGTTGCGTTCTCCAGCGGCTCCTAGTGGGTCGTCCTCTTGTAAACGCCGCTCGCTCTCGGAGCCCGTGCTTTGGCCTGGACTGTCGCCATAGCGAATTGTCGCCGAGTCCTGTCCAATAAACCGCTTAACAATATATATATATATATATATATATATATATATATATATTGTTAAGCGGTTTGTTAAGCGGTTTATTGGACGGGACTCGGCGACAATTCGCTATGGCGACAGTCCAGGCCAAAGCACGGGCTCCGAGAGCGAGCGGCGTTTACAAGAGGACGACCCTCTAGGAGCCGCAGGAGAACGCAACCGTTTAACAGTACCAATCGCTTCGTCACAATTACCCCGGGTACGAAAAGGGAGCCGTCCGGCGACCTAACAGCTCGTCACTATGAGTGGGTCATAGTAGGCCTTGAAGCGCTCCACGTTGACTATATCGCGCCCTCGACGGCGCATGTCCGAAGCTGGTTCGATGGGTTCGATCAAGTAGTTGACCGGGGATGTGCGCTCGACGACCCGGTATGGGCCTTCGTATTTCGGCAGCAGTTTTGAAGAGAGGCCACTTGCAGTGGTAAGGACCGAGAGCCATACGAGCGCTCCAGGGAGGAACGTGGGCTCAGAAGTGGTGGTGCCGTCGCGAATGCTCTTCTGCAGCTCTTGTTCCTGCATCGTAATTGTCTTGGCAAGCTCGCGACACTCTTCAGCAAGCCTGGCTGTGTCAGAAATAGGCGCACACTCAGATGGATCCGGCTTGTATGGAAGTATCGTGTCGATGGTGTGCGACGGGTGCCTTCCGTACAGTAAGAAAAATGGTGAAAAACCAGTAGTGCTCTGAGGGGCGGTATTATAGGCGTGGGTGACGAAGGGCAGAATGGCATCCCAATTGGTGTGATCAGCGGCGACGTACATTGACAGCATGTCGCCGAGCGTGCGGTTAAAGCGTTCAGTTAGGCCATTCGTCTGCGGGTGGTAAGCAGTAGTTTTGCGGTGAACAGCATGGCACTCTTTCAGAAGGGCTTCCACGACTTCCGATAAGAAGACACGGCCTCGATCGCTGAGAAGCTCTTGGGGTGGACCGTGACGCAGTATGAATCTGTGTAGTAGGAAGGAGGCAACATCGCGCGCTGTAGCCGCTGGGAGGGCGGCGGTTTCGGCGTATCGCATTAGATGGTCAACAGCGACGATGGCCCAGCGGTTACCAGCCGAAGTCAGAGGAAGGGGTCCATACAAATCGATGCCCACGCGCCCAAACGGACGGTTAGGGCAAGGGTAATGGTTGTAGACCTGCTGGCGACACGTGCGTTGCAGGTTTTCGGCGTTGGCAATCGAGGCAGGAGCGAACGAACTTCTGCACGTAGCGGTACATCCCACGCCAGAAGTATCGTTGTCGTATGCGGTGGTAAGTTTTGGATACCCCAGAGTGCGCTCATTGCGGGTCAGAGTGGAAGGCTTCGCATATTTAAGAACGCAGACTGCGGGGTATTACTAGTAGCCACTGGCGGCCGTCGGCGTTGTAATTGCGTCGGTGCAGGAGGTCGTCACGAACGGCGAAATGGTGGGCTTGACGACGCAACGCGCGAGTGGATGGTGTTGCCGACGGATCAGTGAGCAAGTCGATCAGCGAGGTGACGAATCAGATGTGGAAACATCTGATTCGTCGAGGGCGCGATATAGTCAACGTGGAGCGCCTCAAGGCCTACTATGACCCACTCATAGTGACGAGCTGTTAGGTCGCCGGACGGCTCCCTTTTCGTACCCGGGGTAATTGTGACGAAGCAATTGGTATTGTTGAGCGGTTTATTGGACGGGACTCGGCGACAATTTGCTATGGCGACAGTCCAGGCCAAAGCACGGGCTCCGAGAGCGAGCGGCGTTTACAAGAGGACGACCCACTAGGAGCCGCTGGAGAACGCAACCGTTTAACAGTACCAATTGCTTCGTCACAGAGTGAGCGCTTTGTAAAGGGTGGGCCTTTAAAAGACCCACTCGTTGCGCAATTCACATGTTCTGACGCCGGGCGCGATTCTGCGCTTCTGCCACGCAGTATTACATGCGTTAAGGAGACTCCTTCCACTACATGATATTCACATAGTGTTTTTTTCCAGAAAAGCTTCAAGTAATAGCTTCCCTCTGTGGTAGAACACCTGCTTGCGGCGCAGACGGTCTGGGTTCGATGCTCGGTCGAACCTAAAATTTTTACCATTTACTTTATTTGCATCTTTCTCGACTTTTCGGTCAAGGACAAGATGATTTTTCACTCAGAACCAACGGCGCCGACACCGACAGTGGTATTTCCGCGAAACGAGCTCTTTAACGCTATCGTGTTAAAACGGCAAGCATTTCTCAAATATTTTTGCACGCTTAGTGTCTCTCTGTTCTACAGCCGCCTACTTCATGGAACCTGCGAATTTTAGACTTCTGCACCGTCAAATTAGGAGGTGGTACCCGCCCCTTGCTGGCGTTTTCGACATCTTCGATATGAGCGAAATGAGTGATTGCCCAGTCTACGTCCGCATGTGAGTGAGTCGTGTACCTCTCCAAAGAAAATTGATAGCAAGAAAATAACCGCTAGCGAAGCGCTAACAGGATAGCGTGAATAAAGAGAATTCCTGTGACGCATGCTTCGACTATGTAACCACACTCACAGGTAGTGCTGAAATTACGCACTGCTTGAAAAATCAGGCCACATTGCTACAAGTACTGCGCACCTCTTTGCAGGTGGTCATCTAAAGAGAAATTGCTGTAATGCGGTCGTTACCGAGTCGCTGAGTCGCTGAGAAGAGCAGCGCTTGCAGCCTTGCCATCGGTGACGCAACAACCGACCGAGAAATGGGCAGCAATGTGCTCGTGTGGGAGGAACGTTGTTTCAGATGCGGCTCACGCGCTCTAGCCGAGCATGCAGAGAAGGTAATGATATGCGCACGTGATCGTTCATGTGCGCGAAATATTATGTCATTCGTATCGGGAACGTCTGCGCTTTTTCTATGGAATGAATCGTGGTGGTGCTTTTATGCGACGACAGTGGTCATCCTGAGTATTTCGCATGGCCTTCTGCGGGCCTAACGGGGTCGAAGGTCCCACAAAATTTCCCGCCGTAAACTTGAGATCTATTTCTCGGCACTTCGCGTGTGCCTTGTCCACGTGAAAACTTCCTTTTTTTGTACGCCTGGAGCACATACCTATAATAATATAATAATCTCTGGGGTTTAACGTCCCAAAATCACGATATGATTATGAGAGACGCCGTAGTGTAGGGCTCCGGAAATTTTGACCACCTGATGTTCTTTAACGTGCACCTAAATCTAAGTACACGGGCCTCAAACATTTTCGCCTCCAGCGAAAATGCAGCCAGGAGCAGATACCAACCGAGTAAAGCGCCGCTTGTTTAAACCATATAGAATTTGCCGAGATCTTGCGAGAGGAGCGGTGACACGTTGTGAATGGCATATGAAATGTCGTCTTATTTGAGGTTGTTACAAAATATTTAGTAAGCACTGCATTGTAGTACAAAACAGGCTTATTGAGATGTCACAACAGAACGTGAATTACTGTTTGTTCCCCAAAGGAAATGCACAATTCGATTTGCGCTGTATTTTAAGGTTTCACGAATGACAGGTCTTGGTTTTTAATTTGCATTTTACAAGCATTCTGTTGAATTTTCATATATTATAGTAATTTACACAGCCAGAAAAAACAAAGGAACAATAAATAATTCAGGCATTTGAGGCACTCTTTTCGGGCATTTTAATTTATTTACATTTAAATTACAATTGCTGCACTACACTTAAAGACTACAAGTAATGCCCCCTATGCATTCCTTAGCGTAAGTGTCTTTTAGTGACATTAGGTTGTACAAAACAAAGAAACTGAGCCCATGATCAATTCTCTTTCTTTTGTTCGAATGTTCCAAGGCATTTTTGACAATGCGCCATGGAAAGCACAGCGACTTTTCCAATTGACGGATCACGAAGAATCATACGTGGGTGGAACACTTCGATCCGGAGACTAGTCTAATCAACAGCAGCGTCGCGGCGCACTGCATCCAAATAACTCACGTGCCCAATCCTCAGATGGCAAGGCCGCTATTCTCTTATTTTTGGACCTGCACGGACCAGACGTATTTCCTAGAAATGTATTTCCGGTGCATTCTATGCTTGCGCAGGCTCACAGCTGCGCAAATTTCGGGATACCATCAAAGGCAAGAGACGTGGTATGCCCACCAAAGATATCAGCCTGCCATAAGACAAGATGTCCAAGTAAAAGCACGCCGTGGCGGTTGAGATTCCAGCGCATTCATTCGATTCACCTGACGTTGCACCATCTAAGTTCTCCTTCTTGCGAACAATAAGGTCATTTGTGAAGCGCATACATTTTTAGAGGATGAAAGAGTTATTTATGAATTGAAAATACGTCTTTTGCAACAATGTGCTTATTTCTACAAGTGATTTGCTAAATTTCATAGATATGAAATGATTTCTATGTGGCACCCAAGTTCAGGAGGACTAATACAATTGCCAAGTTTCTTCGCCCTACGTACAATAGAAAGGGGTATATATGTTTTCGCCAACCTAACATGCATTGCTTATGTAGTTGCCAGCCCAATGCTAATGTTTGCTAGGGTAGCAAACCAGGCCTCTGTCTGGCTGACCTCTCCTCCTTCGCCTTTCCTCTTCTCTCTCTCTTTATGTGATCCCGTCTTGCAGAAGTGACAAGTTCTTCGGTGTCATAAATGAAATAGGCCTGTATTGTACACCACGTGGAATACGTCAACAAGCAACTGACTGCTACTTGTCACTTGTTGATGTTTGTTGCGAGCAAGGGCTCGGGAGTGTACGTGCGCATATGTCACAGAAGTGCTACGTGTTGTTTGTTCGATTCCTTTGATCGCTCGCAGAAAATAAGATTAGAATAACTGAAAATTCCGACTTTCGTTGCGGAACAACCGCAACTACGTGCGCATGTATCCCGATGGCTAGACCACATCGTCCAGTGGTGGCGCTGCGCTTATCCTGACAGAAGGAATGACAAAGTGATCCAAGACATCACATGCATGCGGGTGCATAGTGATGGGGGAAAAGTGCTAAAACACCAGTGCATTTAGATTGAGATACACGTTGAAACCCAGGTGGTAATCATTATTGCGGAGTCGGAACTATTGCGTTACTTTAACGATATTATAGTTTTGGCACGTCATACGACCGCTTGCTTTGCTCCTATCTTCCTGCACAACTGCAATCCTCCCTGTGGGATGCACACCTTTCGATCTCCAGTAGCACCGTCCCTTTATTTGCTTCTTTGCCCTTTCGGGTGCATAACTTGGCTCTTCTGTTCCTCCACTTTTGAGCTTGAGGGTAAGTGAGCAAGGCACACATTCTCACTGTGTTAGGGAAGGCACTCGCTGTGCTGATGAAGACAAGTCCTCTTGTCGAAACCCGTGGTATTCCCTGTTCGAGAATTCGTCATCACTCCCATAATATTTTACGACACCACTTTTCAGCACATCTAAGGCAGCAGAACTGACACGTGTAGACTTGAAATAATTGATACAGAGAGTGCGAGTTCAATGGCTTTTGTTTTTCGACTTAAAAGCGGTGTTGCAGTGTATACAGTCGGTTCACGGACGTAAATACCACGAACAGCTCACGTATAATAGCGTAAAACTTCAATGCCACGTTGTGCAGAAAGTCCAAGGCATGACTGCCCGTATTAACCTGGCCATTGGGAGTATACTGGCAATGATTACGCAGATCAGCATACTCAGGGATCACACCAAGAAGAGCAGAGCGTTTCCGATTGCGTTTTCAAGGGTAGACGCTGAGAGTCAGCTTCGCCGTTTGCCGCATAGTCTCTCTGTGACGATGTGGAAGAGCCCAGATACAATGTGTACCATACTACACCAACTCAATGTTTCACTGGAGCGCCGACTTCCATCCGCACTTCATCGACTAAGGGAGTCGTTTCCTTTTGCTCTTGTTTGGGAGTAGTCTTTACAAGAGGGAGAGTAAGAGATAATAAAATGGGAGAAAGGCAGGGAGGTCAACCAGAATTCTAGCATCCTGTTTGCTACCCTACACTAAGGGGAGGGGGAAAGGGAAGGAAAGATGGAAATGAAAGCGGGGAGAAAAGCAGACGCGCGATAAAATCACAAACAAATAAAAGGAAGGTGTAGAGTGGGGCGCAGAAAGTTCAGTAAGGCCTTAATTGATTTCCGGTGTGAAGACAGTTCGGTTCGGCCTTCTAGCACTGACAGTTCCGACAGGGGTCTGTCGTCAAGGCGGGCCAACACAGCAGCTAGCGGCAGTCTGTGCTCGCTGTAACGAGGGCAGCGACAAAGAACGAGGTATGTCGTTTCATCGCTGCCGCAGTGACTGCAAGCAGCACTGTCTCAGAGTACCGATTCGCAAGGCAAAAGGCTTGGTGAAAGCGACACCAAGCCACAGTCGGGAAAACACCGCTGTCTCGAGTCGAGAGAGTCCGGACCGAGGTCGAAGTCGACGAGACGGGTCCAGTCTATGCAGTCGTCTGTGCTGCAAATTTGGTGTGTTCCATAATTATTTTCTGTTAGTCTTAACAAGACGAGCAGTAAACTTATAGAATTGATCAACAGTGCTGTTTGCAAGGTCGCCGGCATTCAGCATTCCTTCTGCCGCGCGCTCTGAATTTGAATAAGAGAGACAAGGCTTCTTTAACGCGCTGCGATGTCTAAACGATCAGCCACTTTCCGTGCAAACGGGGCTAGAACTCTTTCGCAATCACTCGTCAGCTAACACGGCACATTTTTTTCTCTCGCTTCTTGAGGACGACTGGCGTATGCGAACGTCTTTGACTATATGACGCAGTCTCGGTAAAGTGGAGTAGTTTGCCACACACTTATTTTCTCTATTGTCTTGATCATCTTTCTATCCTCCTTTGCCATTCCTCTTGCGCGGGGTAGCCCTCCAGACGCTTTTGATGGACCTCATTTTCTTGTGTATTCCTGTTGGCCTTCTCTGCTTGGGACGTTACTAAAATAAACCGATTAAAGTATTTGAATTGTCCATTCAGCTGGAGCGGTTCCTGATTATCCACAGAGCAGAGGGATACTTGACAGATGCCGCAGCACGACAGCGCCGTGACTGAGTAATGTTTTGCAGCGAGGCTCTTTGCTTCTATCCCGTACGCTCCCAGGGGAAGGAGGAGGAGGGGGATACTGGCAGGCTAGAGTCCGATCTAGGCAATGTGAACACAAAATATATACAAGAGATGGACACGGGGCAGCTGGCGGAATGCGCTCACGCGGTGGCGCTGCCTCGTGTGAATGTTAATTAGTTAGCGTGTAGGCGTTCTTGTGCTATGACGGCGACTACTGCGAGAAACCGAAGAAGGCGAAACGTCGAGATGGCACAGTGCGTTTATGCTGGAGAAAAAAAATCTAACAAAGCGGTTAGGTGCCGAAAGGAGCAACTGTGCAAAAGCGTAGAATCCGTTGAAAGGAATCGGCGAAACGGACTATCTGTTAGCATCAACCTATCGCTCAGCGCGTTGCCAACAAACAATTAAAATATCTCTTACGTCCGCTAGGTTACGTCCGCTACTTCCGCTAGGCGTCCGGCGTTGGCCGCGCGCCTCTCCGCTCTCAATCCCTCTCCCATAGCAACAGCTGCGGGCGCGCGCGCTTATCCTCGCCCCTAGCAACCGGAGCAGGTGGTGCGGGCGGAGTAGCGGAGAGTGAGTGGAGAGGAGGAGCGCGCTCGCATAGCGGGAGCTCGGCGGAGCTCCCGCGTGTGTGGAGAGAGTGTAGGAGAGGGTAGGTGCAGTGCTTCGCCGCTCCTTCTCTCGCCGTTCGCTCTCTCTCCTCCCTGCGCCACCGCCTCAATGCAGTGCGTTTGAAACGCGTTTGTAGCGTTTGTGCTGCCTTGGCACAGCCTGAAAACAGCGCCTTCAATGCAGCTCGTTTGCGCTGCATTGAAGGCGGTGGCAACATCCCTGAGGTGATTACGAACTCACGTAGGAAGCGTTCGTTGAAAGAGGCGCCCAAAAGGGAGACACTTGAGTGCGTCGATGTGTCCAGCTCTACGCCATTAAAATTACTACGCCGTGTACTCTCGGCGCAAGAAATGCATTCGCATTTCCTCACGATTCCCTTCGGGGAGGTGGGGGCATTTTTTTGAATTCCTTCTTTTTAAAAACAATCAGAGAATGAAATCATCTCCCAGAAGCGATAGTAAGTGTAACTGACAATAACGTATTATTTTCCCTGTTATGACAAGTGGCACGTGTGGGACATATTTCAGTGTTCTGCCATTCACATGCTCTGCTAATTCGTTCGTAAACGGTAATTATTGTTGTGCACCTCATTCTGTTATGTACTGCAATTCAGCAATTTGTTTGAAGTATGTCAACTCGCAAAATATGTACGATATCTTATCGATCTGTCACTTGTACATTGCATTTTTTGTTGTGTTCACCATTTTCATTATAATTAGGCAAGATGTTTGACTTTTGTAATCTTTGTATTTCACCCATCCCCCCTTGCGTACTGCCAAGGCGACGTTACAGCTACCCAATTAAAAAAAATACACCATTTCCCGCTAAAGGGGAATATGAAGTGATGCGAAGCCGGAGCACTTGCACGATCGCCTTCCGCTGGCGTTCGTTGCGCATGCTACCGACCTCGGGCATGCTACCGACCTCGCGTCGTGTCTTCCCTCTAGCCTGGCCGTTAATTCTCACACGGTGAGCGGGGAACGCGGTCGACAGGCGTGCGAGAGGGGGGCAGAGTAGGGGAGAAGAGAGAGGAGGAGGGGATGCGCATGCGCTGGCCCTCATTGCTTAGGCGCTGCGCCGTGCTCCCGACCGGGCTGCAGAAATTAGGCGCCTTTTCCTATTCAAACCACTACCACCACCACCCTCATCGCGGCGTTGCGCAGGAGAGAATTTCAGCATGTCTAGCCTGCGTTTCAGAGGAAGAGGGGAAGTGGAGAAGTGGAGAGGGGGAAAGGGGAAGTGGAGAGGGGTAGTAGAGAGGAGGGGTGTGGAGAGGGTATGCGCATGCGCAGTAATGGTCACGCCGCACACCACCACCACCGGTTTGAACTCCGCTATAAGATCCTTCGCATCTAATAAATAAATAAAAGACCTTGAGACCAGGAAACAACGTTAGTGTCGGCAGTCGCTCACGCCAGAGAAAGGAGCAAACAGGCGTTCAGTGCAGAAGCGCGAATACAGCTTCGTCGTGTAGTCAGCTCTGTGTAAAACGCGCGTGTGTTCAGAAGCACGGCGCGTTTTACACAGAGCTGACTGCTTCAAAATTTCACGCACGCACTGCAGCGCGTTGAGGCTCTTGGCCGGATTGCACAACGCGAACGAATAGTCGTCGAGTCGCCGTTGAATGTAATGTGGGTGCAGTACATTAAGGAAGACTTCATCACCGACAATGATATGCGCGTTGACAATAATCGTTAGATGGGTTCGCCTGTAACCTGTTTTATTAAAGCAGGCATGCTCTGTACCAAGGGCGTTGGAAGTTTTGACCAGCGGAGCTGTTTATGCTGAAAGTAAGGTTGGTGTCGTAGACAGAAAACTCGGTGGGTATGCGCCACAGAAAGCGGGTATGTGCCAAGCATCTCCTAATAATAATAATATCTGGGGTTTAACGTCCCAAAACCACGATATGATTATGAGAGACACCGTAGTGGAGGGCTCCGGAAATTTAGAACACCTGGGGTTCTTTAACGTGCACCTAAATCTAAGTACACGGGCCTCAAACATTTTCGCCTCCATCGAAAATGCAGCCGCCGCGGCCGGGACCAAGCATCTCCTAGCATAGCATAGCCATGCACGGTATAGGTATAGTATATAGTGCCAAGGGGGTGGGAAAGGGAAGTGAGAGTGAGGAGGACGGAAAGGTTGAGAGAGGCAATAGAAACAGACAAAGAAAGAAATATGAAGAAGAAAGAAAAATATGCAGGAAGTGATGAAGAAAGAAAGATGAAAGAAAGGAGAAGAAAACCTCAATCTGCGTTCACCAGGTGGTGGCGCTTGCTTGTCAACTACGCTGTTTACTCATATTTCGCATGCGTGGAACTGGCTTTAATTCTTTATTTAATAAATGTGAAGCATTTCTGAGAGAAACAAAGGCACTTTGAATGTATCTATCTATCCGCCTTCGCCTTGGCGCTCTCGCAATCGTCTCCTTAGCTTAGCAGACACCAATATTGTCACTGGAGGACATGAGTGCATGACGAACGCGATTCACAGCTCACTACATAGTTAACGTGACTACCCTGTCACGTGCATGTCATGAAGCCCTTTCCAACAGTCACGCGTCGCACATACTCCCCTGCCACGGGCCGTGGTATGTGGCCCGTGGTTCACTAATTGTGGTTGCAGTGTTGGCTATCTGCTTTTAAAATATTGCTATAAACATTACATATGTGCAGCTATGGCTGCACAGGCTTTCAAGCGTTGCTCAAATACACCGACGACCGCTACTTATGATATGCACATTGTTGCGATAAAACTAGCGTCCCTGCTCTAACGTGAGTGCCGGCGTTACGTCGGACCATAAGCTACTCTTTACACGACTATGTACTTGTCGTGCCTGGTAAGCCCACGATATACGAACTGCTCAGTTTACACAAAAACGTCAATGGACATCGTAACGCTTGGCTCAAAACAACAACAAAAAATACCTCACATGCTACCACTCGTTGACTGCTTCACATGAAAGTTATTCCAAGAATGCGTTTGATCGCCATATTTTCATTTATTTATTTATTTTTGGAAAATGCAGTCAGTGGCGCTGGAGTGAGGACAAGATAACTTGAGTAACCTCCTGGTGGTGCCCTGCTCACGCTGGGCGTAACACACAACTAAACAAGTGGAATAAACACCTGCGAACTTGTCCCTTATGGCAAGCGCGACAGAAAGCGGGTCCACGCTACCTTCTTTTTCAAATGCATGGCCACAACATTTTATTTTGCCTAAGGAAAACTACTAAGAGTCCTCGATGGAAACAGGTGCGCTCGTTCACGTGGAATTGGCGGGCTGCGCAGCAATCGTGGTAAGCTCCGCGATCGATTCACTGTGCCAGGAGATCTATAACTTTATTCAAGCTGGGAGCGGTGCCACTCCCGGCCTCTTCCTATCGTGCGATCGTTTCGGTCGAGAAGACATGCCGCGGAACTCTCCGCGCTGTCTGATACAGCAGCGTGGCGGCTGTGTTTACAGCGCTTCACTTTGCGTGACGCACAGCGTACTGCAATAAAAGCAAACTGGTCGAGTTCTATGACCTCAAGATGTGTAAACAAGAGACGCTTTGCAGCCACGTTTCATTCTGAAGACCAAAAGGCCCAAAAAAAAGGCTGATCCCTCTGTCACAGGAATCTGTATAACACGAAAGTGAAACGTGTCGTCACAGAAGTAGTTGATTGTTTACAGTGCATTGGTATATGAGAGTTTGTGCAATGTCTATTGCTGTTTGGAAGATATAGCGCCGCTTGATGTGGACGCACCCACGTTGATGTCCAGGTTGACCTCTCCTACTGACAGCTAACGCCCATGATCATGATTTAATCCTTGCAGTAGCTGACGTTCTTAACACATACATGGACAGCGTACATGGTGAATTCGCGCAAAGATGGCATCAACAAGCACATAATAAACACTGATGCTCAATATGCACACTTTAAAGCGTCGTTAAATGCGAAGAGAAACGTTACGCGCGTCGTATCTTCCCTCTAGCCTGGCCGTTAATTCCCACAGGGCGAGCGGGGAACGCGGTGCGACGCCCAGGCGAGCGTCAGAGAGCTGTTTTTTGATATGGATAGTGCTATGAGCAAGGCTTGGGCTAAAGCCGCCACCTCCTGGTGTGTTAAAGCGTTTACTAAATTAAACTTCTATTGGAAACGCGCCGAATGGGACGGTAGTAGCAACGGCGCGTTTTTTTTTTTGCCGAGCCTGATGGCACACATGTCACCGCCCCGTTATAAAGGGGACGCTCATAGCATGCATGCATCCATCCATCCATCCATCCATCCATCCATCCATCCGTCCGTCCGTCCGTCCGTCCGTCCGTCCGTCCGTCCGTCCGTCCATCCGTCCGTCCGTCCATCCATCCATCCATCCATCCATCCATCCATCCATCCATCCATCCAAGAGCAAGCACTCCGAGAGGAAAGTGTGAAACATAAAAGGCGCGTTCATGCAGCCTCCGTAATGTGTTTGGCGGTAGCTCAGTGGGCTAAACGCCCGCCAGACATTGTAGCGGACCGAGAATTCATGGGTTCGACTCCCGTTAACGGACCTTTTTCCTAGTCTTTTTTTTCATTCCTATCTGACGGCGTTCATTTTGCTGATGTATTTCCGTGACGGCAATACGTCATGAAAGTGTTGGTGGACCCCGGAATAAAACACTTTCGTATAAAAATTTTGTTGCTGCACCACACGAGGTCTCCGCCATGTGACCAAATGAGCACAGTATAGTCATATAATTGCAAGCACCGAGAGCAATACGGGCCTTTTAGTACATCACGTTTACCCAGAGTTAGCTTGCAACGTTTACCACGAGTGAAACTGACCGAGTCTCTCCGTGCTTCTTTACAATTGACTCTTTGTTAAGCGGGTAAGTGCGGTGGTATTACGACAGTGGCAGTCTCATACCGATTGTTTTAGTTATGTAATCCAAACGGCCACATTCCCGGTAAAAAACGCGCATCCCATGGTTTAAAACCTTAAGCAACACCTGTTCATTTCGCGTGTTTCTACAATGCAGTAAGCAGCAATGAAGGTGTATTGAGGAATTCGCGGATGTATCGAAGTATCTTAAGATAAAAATGGCAAACATCGTATTGAATGCCTTGATTGTTCTAGTGCCTTCTATCTTTAAAAAACAAAACAAAAACAAACCTTAAAATTAACGTATGTGCTTTAATGTGTGTAGCGATCTTACATGGGATCATTAGTTACCCTTCAAGCCTCAGTCGTGCATAGTAAGTCCTCGATGTGCCCACAACTGCTCAATGTACACAATGACGTCGGGGTAGCTCGTAATAGATGACTTAAAAAATAAGAAGGACGCAGCATAGGCAGCTACTCGCTGAGTGCTTCGCATGCAATCGGTTCCCACAATGCTTGTGACCTACCGGAAGTTCTTATTGACTTGGTTTGCTTCACATCTCAGTGGTCACCTCAACCGTGCCACGAGAAAAAATATTGGCCATTGGAAACGCTCTTAGAATGCTTGCCAACTGCAAGTGCAATGGCGAAGTGTCCATTACGCCGTAGTTCATCATGCCAAGCAACAAAGTGCCCACTAAGTGTCCGTCAGGCAATACACGCAGCTGGAAGCCCTGTCCACGCTGTTGCTGATGATTATGATTACTTATGCCGGGGCCCTTTGTAATGGGTGGATTTTTAAAGGGCCCACTCATTGCGCAATTCCCAAATATTGCCACGCAGTATTACACCTGTTAACGGTACTCTTCGCACTACACGACATCTGTATAGGTTCTTTTTCTTTTCCAGAGCAGTTTCCATCAGTGACGTGGCTCTGGGGCAAAACACTTGTCTGCCAACCAGAAAGCCGGAGTTCGAATTCCACATGAGCCGAAGGTTTCATTCCTTATTTATTTACATCAATCTGCATTTATCGCTCCGGACAACTCCGATTTTAGTAGCTTGCTCCTTTTGCTGGGGGTTGTCACTTGTCCCTCCTGCCGTGAACGCTAGTTCTCGTGGCTCCCACTAGAGGCGCAACTGTGCCCTCCGTTGATTCAAGGGCGCGTGCTCCACTCTCGGCGGAGCACTCCGAGAAGAAGAAGAAGAAGAAGAAGAAGAAGAAGAAGAAGAAGAAGAAGAAGAAGAAGGAAGAAGGAGAAGAAGAAGAAAAAGAAGCCAAGGCAGCAGCGCGGAGGGCTCGCAGTGCAGCAGATAGCGGACTCGCCGCCATGACCTCGCGGTGAGAGCACGCGAAGCCGAAAAGAGACGCCAGCACCGAGAGCAAGCGCAAGCCACTACCAGCTCCGAGGCGGAGGCAGAAGCGAGGGCTCGCGATGCCGAAGCTGAACGGGCTCGTCGACAGCCGGACCCGGAGGCGGCACGGGCCCGCGAGGCCGCAGCGTAGCGGGTGCAAAGACAAGCGGACCCAGAGCTGTTGAGCCCGCGAAGCAGAAGAAGCCATTATACTAAAAGGAAAACGTTCCCCCGAGCTTATCTGATCCGTAAATAAGCCCTTGAACAAAATGTATTTACTGCATCAATATGTAAATTTATGCATAGAGTGCATTGATATGCAAATTAGAAACATTGTGTATATAACATTGTGTTATAAACATTGCGTATATACAATCACACGCACAACAACTCTCGTGTCACATCTTTATATGATGATCATATTGAGCAGATGTATAGAGTATTCACGGTTTACCGGATTTAACCTCTGGAGCAAGCTCCTTCATCATTATTCACTTCGTGGATATGCTGTGATGTTTCGCTCACAACCAACGACGCCTATGCCGACACCGGAATTACTGCGAAACGAGCTCTTTAACACTATCGCATAAAAATCCCGGCAGTTTCCAGGAATTGTAGCAGTCGATTCCATGCGAAACAGTCGGCAAGTAGCCTCTGCCACATTTCTTTTTCTTTTTTTTGCTTTGAGCCAAGCGTTACGAGGTGGAACGACGTCTTTGTGTACATTGAGTAGTTGTGAGCTTACCAGGTACGTAGGTTATGTTCCGAGGTAACGCCGGCACTCACATTAGAACAAGGAAGTCAGTTTAATCAAAACGAAGTGCACACTACGGTGCGATGACGTGCATATCATAAGTAGCGGTCGCTTGTGTATCCCTGCGGGGTCGACCAAGTTCTGACTATAACTTGCTGAGGCACAGGAATGCATACTTAATGCTGTTTATTGCGTTACTATCAAAACGGATAGGCAACACTGCAACCGGACAGACAGACAGACAGACAGACAGACAGACAGACAGACAGACAGACAGACAGACAGACAGACAGACAGACAGACAGACAACGAACTTTATTAGATCCTGAGGAGTTACTGAAAGGACCGCCTAACGGGAGGCCGTTGTAACCGCTGGCCGCGCCCACGTAGAGGGCAAAACGCCGTGACGCTCCGCCCTTTCCTGGGCCCTCTGGATAGCCTGGGCTTGCTTTCGGAGTGCCGCGCTTCTGATGGCCTCCTCCCATTCGGCTTCGCTGGAGAGAAGGGTTTTAGGCAACGCGGGACATCGCCAGAGCATGTGAGCCATGGAACAAAAGGTTTCACTGCAGTCGGGGCAACCAGGGTCAACGTCCGAGTACATCTTACTGAGGATGCCCCGCGACGGGAAAGACCCCGTCTGCAACATTCTCAGAGTAGCTGATTGAGCTCTGCTAAGCTTCGGGTGAGGAAGAGGATAGACCCTCCTGCCTAGTTGCTAATGCTTAGTGACTTCATTGAATGTCAGAAGTGGATCATTCTGCTGTGTCCCTTCTTGCCCCTCCGGAGCCTCCAGACCGTCGCGGCGCGTGAGTTCTCGCGCACGATCGTGGGCCAGCTCGTTGAGGTTTGGGAAGCCCCCGAGAACGTTCTTCCCCATGTGTGCGGGGAACCAAGTAATAAAATGAGAGCCGGGACAAGCCCTCTTCTCTAGAATGGAGGCCGCCTCTCGAGCGAGGTTGCCCGATTCGAATGCTCTGATTGCCTCCCTCGAGTCGGTGTAAATGTAGGAACGCTGTGGGTCAGACAAAGCCAGCGCTACCGTGATTTGCTCCGCTATACCCGGGGTGGCCGCCCTTACCGAGGCGGAGAAGCGAAGCTCCCCCCGCCCGTCTATAACCGCCAACGCGAACATTCTCCTGTTCCCGTACTGCGCTGCATCGACAAAGACGGCGCAGTCCATGTCATCTTTAACTCTCCTCAAGATGGCTGGTGCACGGGCTTTACGTCTACCCTCGTTATACTGCGGATGTACGTTTCGCGGGAAGGGCCCCACCATGTAGGTCGCCCTCGTTTCCCGACTCAGTGTTGTCCGCCGTTCCTCCATGAGCCTAGAAGCCATGCCAACCTCGTCAAGGATTCTCCTGCCAGCCTTTGTCGACGATAGCCTAACCACCTGGGCAGTGACCTGCACCTCTATTATCTCGTCTATGTTATTGTGCATCCCGAGCTGATCTAGCCTGTCGGAGCTCGTGAAAATCGGCAAGCCTAGGACTTTCTTCATGCTCTTGCGCATGAGTGTATTTAACTTCCTTTTCTCTGTTTTAGTCCATATTAGAGCTGACGCCACAAAGTTAATATGGCTCGTGAGAAACGCGTGGTACATCCTAAGGAGGTTGTCCTCACTTAACCCCTTCTTTCGGTTGGACACCCTAGCGATTAACCTTAGCATATTCTCTGTCTTGGCTGTAACGTGGGTAATTGTTTTGGCATTACAGCCCCTCGCGTCTATGAGTAGGCCTAGGATTTTGGCTGAGTCGACTCTAGGAACTTTCTGTCCACTCGCATATAATGCCATGGGGAGCTGGTGTAAGGGTGTTAGACCTCTAACTCCTTGCCTTGCCGGTCTGTAAAGTAACAGCTCCGACTTACTCGGAGACAGCTTGAGACCCGTGTCCACTGCAACCAGAAATGACTTTTTCCCGGTATTACGCCTGTACACGATGTTTTAATAGCGAAGCTCTTTAAACTGGCCGTAATCTGTCCAACGCAAAGAGAAAAAAAAGTACACAGGGCCCCTTGTGCATTCACCTACGACGACTCGAAGGTGAAAACCATCTTTTTTCTTAGGGAGCCTACATGAACGGAGCCTTAGGGAGCCTAGATGAACGGCCGGTCATATAGGCTCCCTAGATGAATTTATCGTGCCCCGTCACCAAAGCCTACACCGTAATGCGAAGACGGTGTAGGCTTAGGCCACAGCAGCGAAGCAACGAGACGGCTGAACAAGAATCGACGCCAGCAGGGAACGCGAGCCGTGGCTTCACGTTCCACTGCGAAGCGCGGTTTTTCTTTTCATCGCTACTGGAGAGCGCGCACTGACGACGGAGACAAAGAGAGAAGAATATGACACAAATGCTCACTTTCAACTAAAGTTCAATGAAGGAAAACGGAAGAAAATTACGTACAGAGTACCACGCATGCGTCACTACGCAGAATAAAAAATCGAACTCATTAAAACTCAATGCTGTTCTGTAATGCCATTACTGTCGATAGGTCAGTAGCTCCGTTTTTCGTGACATTGCTTCTGTAATATTTCTGTATGTGATGTATCTTGCACTAAGTTATAGTCACATTTTCGTGTTATGCAATTCCACCATTGTCTACATGTAAATTTTATTGTTTATTTATTAGTGCTAGTACTTTTTTGTGTATTATGTTTCCCACGCTTGCGATTATTCTTTGCGGTAAATGCGTGTATGGTGCTAGAGGCCTAGTCAGGTAACGTTTCTTTCAACGTCACCTTTTGCCACAAGCACCATGACAACCTTGTATTGTTGCACAAATGAAGAAATAAATAAATAAAAAATGACACTCGTCACAGATTGCTTAAAAATCGGCGCTACACCATAACGAGGTGTTAAAAAATTATCTGTCAAAGGAGAGATTTTTTCTTCTCTTGAGGTCGCGCGCTCTCCGGTTTCGTTCGCCGCCCAAAGGAGGGCGCAGCAACGGCATTATGTGGCGTTACGTCACATGACGTCACACCTGAATTTATGACGTCGTGATGACGCGACAAATGTTCGCGATCTGTGACATCATCACGTGATGATGATTTTTTGCACCACTCGTCCCCGACGCCGCAGGACGCGGGACGCCGATGCCGGAGGTCAAAGTGCGTGTTAAGTGAGCCATATAAGGCTTTCGCCTTAAAAACCTCGGGCGGGTATGCGTCACAGGAATTGGGCAATTAAGCCCCACTACCAAGTACAGCAGGTGCTAGCGTTAAACGAAAATTCTGGCTGGCGAAGTGGAGAGGAGGAAGGAAAGGAGGAGGAGAGGAGATGAGAAGCGGAGAGGAGGAGGAGAAAAAAAAATCACAGCATATCCACGTGGTGAACGATGATGAGTGGGGCGAAGCGAGCTCGCGCTGCAGCACGGCGATGGCATTGGTGCGAGCGTGGTCCTTCTTCATGGAAGATATTGTAACGCGCGTTCTGGTATGCAGTAGAAGAAGAAGACGACGTTGACGAGTGAGACTCTCGTGCGTGTTCGCCTGTGTGGCATTCGTTCTTCTTTTTCTGCGCGCATCCTGGTATGCAGTAGAAGAAGAAGACGACGTTGACGAGTGACAACACGCACGAGAGTCTCACTCGTCAACGTCGTCTTCTTCTACTGCATACCAGAACGCGCGCTTCTCACGAGCTAGAGGTGGCCCCAACTAGGGGGGCGATCGGAGATCTCTGTTCTGCGCCGTTCGTTCGCGTTCGTTCTGATGAGCGCACGTGATTGGCTGGAGCAGGAGAACTCATGCCACTCTAAGGGGCGTGGCCATGCCTTTTCTTTCCTTGATATTTTCTTTTTTGGTGACGTCATGCCGCGTCATAACGAGCATGTCGTCTGCAACAAACGAACGGAGAGCGAGACCGTTCGCGCGCGTTCTCTCGAGCGAACAACGACGTCGCACGGCATATATTTGGAGTGATGCGGCGGTTGCGGCTGCCGCAACAGCTGATTTTGCGAAAATGGCGCTTGCAACGGTGCTTCCTTGCTACGTTGGCGTTTCTCGAGAGAGAGAGAGAAGAGGGAGAAAGGAAAGACAGGGAGGTTAACCAGAAGCAGTCTCCGGTTTGCTACCCTGCACGTAGGAAGGGTAAGGGGATGTAGAAGAATGCAGAATGGTAGGAGGTGCGAAATGCGTTTGAAGAGATGAGCGAGTGTGAATTCCGGCGTCGCTTTCGATTCTCGAAACATACTGTACCTTGGTTGTGCGACGAACTCGGCCCCGTCATCGGGTGCTAACGAACCAGTGGGATTTAAACAGAGCGGAAGGTGCTGTGCGCGCTGAGATTTTTTGCGATCGGATGCTTCCAGCGAGCTGTCGGCAGCGAGGAATTCATCGGCCTGTCGCAGTCGTCCGTCAGGAACACGCCATTACTGTCGTTCGCGGGCAAAAACGGTGGGTGGCCTTTTCCGGAGACCACAGACGCGAAGAGCGTACAAAGGCGGCGTTCGCGCGGCTCGGGCGGATTCCCGTTGTGGTCGGGTGCGTGGATGGTACGCTCATCGCAATCCAGAAGCCCCGTGGCCTGAGCCTCGCGGACACGACGCATTACATGTCGCGGAAGGGATTATACGCATTCAACACCATGATTGTGAGTATTATTCATGCATTATATGCGTAGCGAATTGTTTCATTTATATTGCTTAAACTTCCGCTTTACTGAGGCTGTTGCAATTGAGTATAGTGGGGGCGGTATTTTCGATCTATCCAGAACGGGAATTTGTTCGTTTCAGGGCACTTCGCTTAGGAAAGGCAATGAAATCATGCGACGCGGGGTACACTTTGGTTCAGCGGCCTGCACAGTGCATTATATTACCGTTGCTCGTTCGCCAGGTTTATCCGAAGCTTGATTGTCGATTTGTATTTGTTGAGATTAGCGCTCCCAAAATGTGCCGTAGTATGGCCTTATTGTTCATTGTCGTGATGGACGTTACATGGATCAATACATGTACATTAAATACACATTGTTTCATAACCCTTTTTTCAGTCGCAAGTTTTTCATGTTGTAGGTATTTTGTGATACATTACCTTAAACATACTGCAGTAATTTGGTTAAAAGGCTTTGGTGGCTGGAAGATGGGTTGTTCCAAGCAGTAAACATGCAGACTACCCTTTGACACTGCATTGTCCGCGTGTTAGAACTTATGGTACAAGTCGTACCCTATCGGTGATTTGTTCATAGCTATGTTTTAACAGTAACAGTGCAGACAGATGTAGTTACATTAACATAATGCCCAACATTGTACCCAAGGTCTTTTAGGGTACGATTTTGACTGAATTGAATTCTGCAGACATGTGATGCCGACCTCTGGATTCTGGATGTCAGTCCACGTTTCCTGGGGTCATGTCATGACTCGTGGGTATGGCGGGGGAGCCCTCTCCGTCAGCACCTGGAAGCAAAACTGCGGCTTGCTTGGTAAGTGCTGTCAATGCTTGCCACATTCAAGACGTTGTCACTACAGCTGTCATGCCGCCCTCGTGCAGGAGACTCCAGCTATCCATTAGAACCGTGCCTCCTGACACCAGTGCCCGGAACCAGCTCCTGGCACCCCTCAGAACGACTATAACAAGGTCCACACCGCCATGCGCAATGTTGTGGAGAGGTGCATCGGGGTCCTAAAGAGCAGGTTCCAAAGCTTACAGCGTTATCGGACCCTGCTCTACAATCCCGATCGAGCAGCCACCATCATTGCTGCTTGTGCAGCTGTGCACGACATTGCGTTGGCGGCACATGGGCCTGTTCTAGAAGGGCACGATGACGACACCGACGATGCTGAGCTGCTGCCAGCAGCAGCTGAGCTACCACCACCACCACAACGGGAGCCAGCAGCAGCTCAACCGCGTGGTGAACCTGTTTCGAGGACCACAGGGCCTGCATGCCGAGCACCTGCGCAGAGTACGCAGCCGCCTGCAACGACCTCGGCAGCATTGTGTGGTGCGTGTTTGTCTTTGTTCATTGTGTTTGTCACTGGCATGAACAAAAGGCTGTTTTTTTAACTACACTTCAAATGTTTGCTACACATATCAATGAAACAGGGTTCTCGTATCAATGAATAACCCCCTTGCATAGGTTGGGAAAAAATGTGGAGCTCACCCTGACTCACTCATGAAATATATTTTGCCCTTGGGGCTCACTCGAACTCAGACTTACCGAAATTTTCCTCAAGTGGATTCACTTGGACTCAGGCTCACTAATATTTTTTCAACCGGACTCTAACTCACCAATGTATTACTCACCTGGACTCACAGCTCGATCTGAATCTGAGTGAGTCGACTCATGAGTGAGTTTGCCGACCTATGCCCCCTTGTCACACAACGCCATGCTGATGAAATACTTCGACCAGGTTGTAAAATATGGCGCTTCACACTAAGCACAAGTGAGAGCTCAAGTGTGAATGGCACATGGTGCCATTCACAGCCAAAGTGGTAACCTGAACAGGCTGTTTGAATCAGGACAGCAACATGCTCTAGCTTTAGCGCAACAAGGATCGTGCTTGTAAATGAAATGAACAACATGGGTGGTGTCAGAAGTGAAATTTCATTACAAGTATCGCGAGCAATGCACATAAAAAGCAAAATAAATGAATATCCCTTAAATATAATGCCAAGGAAAAGAACATAAAAGTAGCATTCTTTATAATATACAAATGGAGTTGTTAGAAAGTGCCTGCTGCTCCTCTGCACCAACACACGCGTCTCGCAGCACAAAAGTCATTGTAGTAGATGAAAACAAGGCACAGTCGAACCGGTATTATTCGAACTCGCTAAAAAAATGCTAGTTGTTGGTTGCTGATATGTCTTCCTCTATTATTCATTCCTGTTTGTACCCAGTCCTGTTGTCTAAACACTTCTAAGCAACAGAACACATGTTGATCAACTATTTTTTGGTCTTGCAATATTTCAAACTTGTTGTGCAACCTAGACCATTCACAAACGCTCTTCTTTTTTTCTAGGATATGTAAAAATCCACTGAAAACATACATAGTGCCACAATATTCTACACGTATACACTATAAACATAAAGATACGCTACAGTGTACTATGTGCATGTACTACAAAACTGCTGAATGCATTACTTTGTATAATGAGATTTTAAAAAATGACGTTGCAAAACATGATTTATAAATGAAACCACACTGTGCTATGCACATGTACTACGAAACTGATAAATGCATCACCTCGCACGATGAGATTAAAAAGACAATGGCATCGCAGGACACGATTTACCATTGAGCTACACCTATGTACAATGAAACAGCACATCAGTGCTTATGATATGCAGAAAAAGAAAATTAACTAAAAAAAATCCCGGGGCACCATTGCAGCAAATCAGCGTATCACAGCTCGTGATGGGAACAAAAATAAATCTATATATATGTACAACTAGTCTCTACAAATCACTGTGCAGGTGGCTCCCGCTGCAATGAGGGCCCGGGCGAGGGTACCAACGCCTTGCAGCTCGTGGGCCACGTCACCGAGAAGTTGAACCTGGCAATCGGCAGATTTCAAATGATGCCTGGCCCTGCCGCTTGGTGTTTGCGGCTAGTAACTCCAGCGCCTCGGCCTGCCGGTTGCCCACATCTCGCAGCTGCGGCATGAGCTGGAAACCAAGAAATGTGTTGCCATTATCATCTATGAATTTCGTGCTACTGACTCTTCACTGGTAGCTTCTGTTCGTGAAGAGTTTCAGTGTGTGCAACAATTTCCTCTCTGTTGAAAATCCGCTGACCCAACGGCATCCATGAATGGTGCTTGGTTCACCACACAACCAATGCACTTTGTTTGGACAAACCAAAGCAGTGCCGGAATTAATTTTCGGGCTCATCTCATCAAACGCATCTCACACCTCTAATCACCTCTGCACGAGAAGCAATCAAACAGCCCTTTTCAGGGCTACACAATCGTTTGCCCGGCTTTACGCGATGACTGACACAATCTCCATCCGAAACCCTAGCTGCTGCAGTATGCAAAACATACAGCAAGCAGGTGTAACACAGGTGCAAACATGTGCATTTGTGTATGATGGCTACGTTAAGAAGTTATATGACGAGCTTGCTTTTTGAACAGTACATTTAGCAATAGCACATTTTCAGTTTCACTTTTGAAGCAATTGACAAAATAGGGAAATATTTCAAGATGTTGAACTCCTGCAATGCAACCTTTTTGCTACATTTCACCATAACTGCAAGGCAGGACACCTGTTTATTCCATCTGACAGTTATGCAAACAACTAGCTCCTGCAACAGTTTGCCAAAATTTTTTTTGCAGCTTCTAGTCTTTATGCCCACAGATGTCATCTCTTCACAAACATATGCCTGCACACATGAGCATCACCTGTGAGCATGTAACATCATCTACAGTTAATCATAACATCAGCGAAACGTACGAGTTGGGGCACGGGGAAGATCCTGGGCCACATCCTCTTCAGCCACACCAGCAGCAGCTGGAGAAGGGCTCACCTGTTATAGTAAGAAGTTTCTTGATTGACACACTGAGTCCAATAAGAAGTAGGGAGTGCAAGATGTGAAAGTTCACCTGCAAGCTGCGGAAGTTGTTCCCGACCAAGAACCTTGGCAGAGCAGGTGACGGAAGTCCCCTGATAGTGCACATGCTTGCAGGATCTGGTCTGGGGGAACCATCTGTAAGCATACGTTAAAAAAAGACTATATCCCAGTCTGGTCCCTACTAATGATAACAGTGCAGCTACTCAGAGCTACAAACAATAATTCGTAGGGATTATTGTGGCGAATGTGCACTAATGGTGGAAGTGGAATAGCAATGTTTTTTTAGAATGTTTCAACAGCGGCATGCTATGACACACAGACTTCGGAGAGATGGGTGGAGGTAGGCAAACCTACTGGCTACGCACCTCACTGGACTCGAGGGTCTGAGAAATGGCTTGGAACACGTAGGGTGCTCTAATGAGCTTCGAAATATAGTTCGCGGCTGTTCTTTCGTCATCACCGCAAAATGTGGCTGTTTCGCATTCGGTTCTGGGCGGCGCAACCTGTTAGCACCTCAGCCAACGCGGCGGCCGGATGATCCTTTCGATATTGTTTGAAAAATTAAGACTAACAGCGCGTAATGGCTCGAAGTAAATGAGCACACTTGTTCGTAGCATACCAGTAACAATGATATTCTAAGCCAGTGCTTACCGATTCAGACCACCCGAACTCTGGGCCTCGCGCACTGTCGACCCGCGCGGTCCCCGTCAAGCACGACGCGGGCACGGTAATCCGAAATCTGGCCGCCTCCGGTGCCGCTGTAAAGCACAAGCGGGACGTGTAAGATCACCGACCACAATACAATTGTGCTCGCACTCACCTCTGCTGCTCTTGGAGTTTGGCAAGACCCTGCTGCGAATAGTAGCGCTCATTCCTCCATCGGGCCTGCCACTGGGCTGTGGTGTTACGCGCAGGGACTTCTTCGTTCAAAAGCGCTACCAGCTCCTGCCACATGTCGTCCCGGTCCTCCCTCGTGAACGACGGCTCCAGCGGGCACGACAGCGTCTCGATCTGTGGATGCTCTTTCAGAAAATCCAGCAGAAGCTCCGTTTGACGATCCGACACCCGAGAACCAACGCAGACTTTGCGGTGGGACGACATTTTGAAACACTGCGCCGCCCGCTACTTTTCTCTTTTTTTCTTCGAGTGCGCGACACCATCTAGCGACGACGTCAAAAAAAGAAAAACTAACATTACTAAATATCATTACTCAAAGCTGTTGCTGTTTGAGAGAGTATTTAAGTTTGAGAAGAAAAAACAACATTTTTCTGTAAAGTCATTATGTTTATTAAAAGGCGAGAAACGCTTCACGGTCCCCGTGTTGACGACACAGGATGCGCGTCTACTTCCGGAAAGCTCTCCGCTTCACGATTGGCTGTCCTCTTTCTCTCGGCGGTTCTCGGCGGGAAAGCTGCGCCTCCTCTCACTTTTGTGACGTAGGCACCGCAGAACGAACGCGAACGAACAAAGATCTCCGATCTCCCCCTAGGTGGTTACAAACCGGTCACAGAGGAAGGACAGACGCACGGCTTTAGGAGCTTCGCCCCTAAAAATAAAGAAAATGAAATGAAATTTGTGCTCGAGGTGAAAGTCCGTCCGTCGTGTACAAAAAGCTATATTCATCATGCGCTCAATAACTCGGCCGGCACGCGGTCTCTTCGCCGTCTTCTTCATCTTCTGCTTCGCTCCCAGATGACAGAGAGAAAGAGAAAGAGAAAAATAGAGAGAGAGAAAACGGCAATAAAGACATCAAAATATAGAATGATGGTGAAAGACATAGACAGAAAGAGATAAAAAACATCAGACACAAAAAAGAAACAAAACAAAGAGAACGAAAGAAATAAAGAAATATACATAAACAAGGAAAGAGAGAGAGAGAGAGAGGAAAAGAAGAAAGAGAAATAAAGAAATCGCGAGAAAGAGAAAGAAAGAGAAGAATAAAGAAAATGAAACGAGGAAGGCCACCCAGCTGCGCTCTTCCTTTAGGCTTGGCACCATTAGTGCGAAGCCACCATAACCTTTTAAATGGGAATCATTTTTTAGCGAACGTCTGCGACTTCGAGCGTATTTATTTATCTATCTACCTATCTATCTACCTAGCCGCCTACGACCTTGGGCTCTCCCGCCGGTTTCGTTAATAGAATGTGTACCAAAATTGGTATGGCATAACGTGATTGTATGAAGAACATAAATGACAGGCCATAATATGAAAATCATAATATGCATGTCATGAACGGCATGATATACATGTCAGGGTCTTGGTGCTCTTGCGGCCCTTTCGTTAGTTGTCAAGATGTACTTTTGGGATAGTTGGTCTATATTCGCAGTAAAACAGCGCCGGCGAAAACAACAGACCAGACGAGTCCTTACGTGTCCTTCTCGTCTGGTCTGCTATTTTCGCCGGCGCTCTTTTACTGCGTTTCGTTAGCTTGATATATACCGAAATTGGCGCGGCGTGACAAGAGTGTATGACGAACATTAGTGACAGGTCCTAACGTGCAAATCATGACACACATGTCATGTACAGCATGATTTACATGGCGTGGTCTCGGGGCACTCGCGGCCGTTTAATTAAATGGTTATATACCAAAACTGGTATGACGAGACATTTCTGTGTGACGAACATAAAAGACAGGCGGTGTCATGAAAATCATGATGTGCATGTCATGTACGGCTCGACTTAAATGCCACGCTCATGGTGCGCTCGCGGCCGTTTTGCTAGCTTGACATGTACCGAACTTGGTATTGCTTGATTTTACTGTATATAAACGTAAATGACAGATGACAGCATAAAAATTATGACATGCATATCATATACGGCATGATTTACATGCCACGCTCATGGAGCACTCGCGGCCGTTTCGCTAGATTGATATGCACCAAAACTGATATTGCGCGACGTGACTGCACGTCGAACATATACGACAGATGGGAACGTAAAAATAATGAGATGCATGCCATGTACAGCATCACTTACATGCCACGCTCATGGTGCGCTCGGGGCCGTTTCGCAGCTTGATGTACACCAAAATTGGTATTACGTGACGTGACTGTATGTCGAACAAAAATGACGGGTGGTGTCATGAAAATCATGATGTGCATGTCATGTACGGCTTGATAAATACCGCGCTCATGGTGCGCTCGCGGCCGTTTTGCTAGCGTGGCACATGTACCAAGTTTAGTATTGCTTGATACGACTGTATGACAAACATAAATGACAGATGGTAGCATGAAAATCATGACATGCATGTCATGTACGGCATGATTTACGTGCCACGGTCATGGAGCACTCGCGGCCGTTTCGCTAGATTGATATGCACCAAAACTGATATTGCGCGACGTGACTGTATGTCGAACATATATGGCAGATGGGTACGTAAAAATAATGAGATGCATGTCATGTACGGCATCACTTACATGCCATGCTCATGGTGCGCTCGGGGCCGTTTCACAGCTTGATGTACACCAAAATTGGTATTGCGCGACGTGACTGTATGTCGAACAAAAATGACGGGTGGTGTCATGAAAATCATGACGTGCATGTCATATACGGCACGATTTACGTGCCACGGTCATGGAGCACTCGCGGCCGTTTCTCTGGAATGATATGCACCAAAATTTCTATTGCGCGACGTGGCTGCATGACGAACATAAACGACAGGCGGTAAAATGAGGATAATGACATATATATCATGTACGGCATGATTTACATGCCACGCTCATGATGCGTTCGGGGCCATTTTTCTATTTTGATATACAAGAAAACTGGCATTGCGTGACATAACTGTATGTCGAATATAAATGGCAGGTGGTAACTTGAAAATAATGACAAGCATGTCATGTACAGCATGATTTATATGCCATGCTCATGGTGCACTCAGGTCTGTTTCGCTAGCTTGACATACACCGAAATTTTTACTGCGCAAATGACTGTATGACGAATATAAACGACAGGTGGTAATATGGAATACTGATATTCATGTAGTAAGACATTATTACATGCCACGTTATAGAGC